>NW_028135171.1:0-134000 GCF_964662115.1 Mustela nivalis
ACACAGCACTCGACGTTACCCAAATTATATAGTCTAACCTGGGCACTAATGCACTGTCGAACACAACCTGAGCCCGGACCTCCTGACCAACACCCATAAAGCTGACCGCACACTGAGCACATAAAAGCCGCCATGGCCTTAGGTCATCATCTCTTCCCTACCTCCGTTTTCAGGCTTCAGAACCGAGACCTTATCTTCAATCACTGCCCAGGGGTGAGTGTGATGCAGAAATCAGAACTCCTCCTTACCCATGGCAAGAACCCTTGTGGTTGGCACGTTGTCCAACGTTCAGTGTAGGAGAAACCAGCATTCACCCTGAGGCCCCGCCCATTCTTTCGTGCGACGAGGGCATACATACGCATTGTGACCCTCAGCATGAGTTCAGTCCTCTAGTAAGTCCTCTCAGTGGCTTGTCCATTAGATGTCATAATGGGCTTGACATGTCCCTAGGCCCCAATTTTTAACCAGATTTCTGATTGTCCAGTCGCCCCCCCCCCGGGGCTCTACTCTGGAATCCCTCATTTGGTGGGACACCTGAGGTTAAAAAAGAAAACAACAACAACAACAACAACAACAACAAAACAGACTTCTTCCAGCCCACAGATTGACCCCAAGTCTTTGGACGGGGCCAGACCACCAGAGAGTAAGACTCGTCCATTTCCCATGAAGTCACCCAGAAATTCCACGACCATGAGTGACACGATATCCAGAGACAAAAACTTGAGCAGGAGCCTCACACTCGCCCTTTTTTCAAATCCCGAAGAGTTCTCCTCATGGTCTGTAGGTCAGTCCTGCCATACCTATGACCCGAAACATAAGCCGAGTTTGTGTTTTCAGACAACTGTCCAAACAGCCCTGGCCTACACAACCTACAGGCTCAGGCCCCTGGAGCCAAACCTGAGGACTGTACTTGCCCTCTCCAAGGGAATTGTGTGTGCCCATTCCAATGGCCACAACCCTTCTAATAGGATAAACCTCCAAAGACCCTGATCCATCTCAATAGTGGTGGCTTCCCAGGAAAAACAGCGGCAATCTGAGCCCAACTGAGCACCTACCTGCACTCAGACCCATAGACAGATGTCTCCAGAGGTAAAAAAGGAAAGAACAGGCCCCTAGGCACTAATCAGATCCATTGCTTTGGTTTCCAGGCATCTCTCCTCAGAGGCCTGGATATCAAAACAGCATATAGCTGTTTCTTGACTCACCCATCAGAAAACATCTCATCTACACATGGGAAACTTGCACGTTGGAGCTGTGTCAAAGCCTCTGTTTAGGAGAACCCTTTAGGGCCCCAGTGCGACCGCTTCATTCCAAGGTCTCCATAGACACAAAAGCACATTAGGACCCATCCCCAGGGGTGTCCATTTCAACTCAGCGTCCTCGGTTGCTCTCCACAGATCCAGGAGATCTAACCTGTCTTGTTGCTAGGAGACAATTGGAATGCAAGGTGGGCTACCCAGCCATCCATCCTTAGAACCCTGCTCAGAATCATTGGCCTGGACCCAAACAACAGGTCTCAATTGTCCTGCAGAAGACTCTCTGCAGTTTGGAGCTTCTCACAACTCCCATCGTGGGAAAACCCCCATGGCCTCGTGATGCCCCCCCATTCATGAAGGGGCCATCAGGGACAGAAACTCCAACCTGAGCGATCGTCTGATCCTCGCCCTGACTTCAGATGCACGAGATCTCGATTCAGGTCTGTAGATTGTGCCTGCCGTGGCCTCACCCAGAAACCTAAGCCTAGCTTGTGTTCTCAGACTTTGGTCGTCAGACTACTGGCCCACAAGCCCTCCAGTTTGGCAATCCAGAACTACAATGCAGCACCCTGCCCGCCTTCCAGAAGAAAAACATTGTCCTCTGGGGCTACCCAGTAACCCCAAATGTGGATCAACCTGTACCGACCTTGGCTGTACCCCAAATACATAGGCTGACCAGGGCACTAATGCCCTTTCTGACACAGCCTGAGCCTGGACACCCTGGCCCCTCCCAGACAGCTGGCCGCACACTGAGCACATCGAGCCGCCGTGGCCTTAGGTCGTCATATATTCCCAACCTCGGTTTTCAGGTTTCAGAACCTAGACCTTATCTCCAATCACTGTCCAGGGTTGAAGGTGATGCAGAAATCAGAACTCCTTCCCCATGGCAAGAAACCTTGTGGTTGGCATGTTGTCCAACGTTCAGTGTAGTTGAAATCAGTGTGGCCCATGAGGCCCCGCCCATGCTAGCCGGCCACATTGGTCACAAACGCACATTGTGACCCTCAGGCTGAGCCCAGTCCTCAAGTAAGGCCACTCAGTGGCTGGATGAAGAGATAGCATATTGGGCTTGCCATGCCCCTAGGCCCCAATTTTTAACCATAGTTCGGGTTGTCCCTTCAGTCTTCCCCACGGCTTTGCTTTGGAATTCCTCTTTTGGTGGGACACCAGAGGTAACAAAACTGAAATGAGTCCTCCCATCCCACAGATTGACGAAAAGCAATTGGGAATCGGGCCAAATCCTCAGAGAGGAAGATTCGTCCATGGCCCATGAGGTCTCCCCGACATTCCACGGCCATCGCTGATACAAAATCCAGAGACAAAAGCCTGAGCAAGCGCCTCAGACTCGCACTTTCTTCATTTCCTGAAGAGTTCTTCACATGGTTTGTAGATCGGGCCTGCCTTACGTACGTCCCCAAACCTAAGCTGAGTTTGTGTTTTCAGACTTCTGTCCTCAAAGTCTTGGGCCACACACCCTCCAGGCTGGACCCCGGGAGACACACATTAGGACTGGGACTACCAATCCATGGGAATTCTGCCCATTCCATGGTCCAAAATCTTACAAATTAGGAGAAACCTCTAAAGTCCCTGAGGCCATCCCAATAGTGTAGGTCGCCCGGAAAAAAAAGTGCTCTCTGACACCAGCTGATAATTGACCTACACTCATACCATAGATGGATGTCCCCAGAGAAGAAGATTGAACCAGAAAGGACCGTAGGCCATAATAGGATCCATTGATTTGGGTTACAGGCATGTGTCCTCAAAAGCCTGATTCCAATACGAGCATAGGGGTTTTCCTGAGGCACCCATCAGAACTCATCTCGTCTCCACAAGGAAACCTGTGCATGGGAGCCATGTCCAAAGCTTAGGAGAGTACTTCAGGGTCCCGGTGCCACCGCCCCATTCCAAGGCCCTCATGGACACAAAAACACATTAGGACCCATCCTCAGGAAAGTCCATTTCAACTCAGCCATCCCGGTTGCTCCGGCAGAGCCATCAGATCTAAACTGTGTTGTTGCTAGGAGACAATTGGAATGCGAGGCAGGCTTCCCAGGCATCCATCCACGAATGGTGCTCTGGAGTCATTCCATATGGGATGCCCTGGAGCTGTCCAACATGTCTCAATTGTCCCGCAGAAGGAATCCTTGAAGGGGGCATCCCACAACTCCCAACGTGGGAAAACCTCAATGGCCCCGAGATTCCGCTCCATTCATGAAGCGGCCGTCATGCACAGAAACTCCAAACTGAGCCAACGTCTGATCCTTGCCCTGACTTCAGATGCATGAGATATTGGTTCAGATCTGCAGGGGGTACCTTCCGTGCCCTCACCCTGAAACCCAAGTCTAGATTGTCTTCTCAGACTTCCGTCCTCACACTCCTGGCCCCGAAGCCCTCTAGTTTTTCAATTCCGGACCCACAATGCAGCACTCTGCCTGCCCTCTAGAAAAAAAATTATTGCCTCATGAGCTGCCCAGGCACCTTAAATGAGGATAAACCTACACAGCACTCGACGTTACCCAAATTATATAGTCTAACCTGGGCACTAATGCACTGTCGAACACAACCTGAGCCCGGACCTCCTGACCAACACCCAGAAAGCTGACCGCACACTGAGCACATAAAACCCGCCATGGCCTTAGGTCATCATCTCTTCCCTACCTCCGTTTTCAGGCTTCAGAACCGAGACCTTATCTCCAATCACTGCCCAGGGGTGAGTGTGATGCAGAAATCAGAACTCCTCCTTGCCCATGGCAAGAACCCTTGTGGTTGGCACGTTGTCCAACGTTCAGTGTAGGAGAAACCAGCATTCACCCTGAGGCCCCGCCCATTCTTGCGTGCGACTAGGGCATACATACGCATTGTGACCCTCAGCATGAGTCCTGTCCTCTAGTAAGTCCTCTCAGTGGCTGGACCATTAGATGTCATAATGGGCTTGACATGTCCCTAGGCCCCAATTTTTAACCAGATTTCTGACTGTCCAGTCGCCCCTCCCCAGGGCTCTACTCTGGAATCCCTCATTTGGTGGGACACCTGAGGTTAAAAAAGAAAACAACAACAACAACAACAAAAAAAAAAAACGGACTTCTTCCAGCCCATAGATTGACCCCAAACTCTTTGGACGGGGCCAAACCACCAGAGAGTAAGACTCGTCCATTTCCAATGAAGTCACCCAGAAATTCCACGACCATGAGTGTCACGATATCCAGAGACAAAAACTTGAGCAGGAGCCTCACACTCACCCTTTTTTCAAATTCCGAAGAGTTCTCCTCATGGTCTGTAGGTCAGTCCTGCCATACCTATGACCCGAAACATAAGCCGAGTTTGTGTTTTCAGACAACTGTCCAAACAGCCCTGGCCTACACAACCTTCAGGCTCAGGCCCCTGGAGCCAAACCTGAGGACTATACTTGCCCTCATCAAGGGAATTGTGTGTGCCCATTCCAATGGCCACAACCCTTCAAATAGGATAAACCTCCAAAGTCCCTGATCCATCTCAATAATGTTGGCTTCCCAGGAAAAACAGGGGAAATCTGAGCCCAACTGCGCACCTACCTGCACTCAGACCCATAGACAGATGTCTCCAGAGGTAAAAAGGAAAGAACAGGCCCCTAGGCACTAATCAGATCCATTGCTTTGGTTTCCAGGCATCTCTCCTCAGAGGCCTGGATTTCAAAAGCAGCATATAGCTGTTTCTTGACTCTCCCATCAGAAAACATCTCATCTACACATGGGAAACTTGCACGTTGGAGCTGTGTCAAAGCCTCTGTTTAGGAGAACCCTTTAGGGCCCCAGTGCCACCGCTTCATTCCAAGGTCTCCATAGACACAAAAGCACATTAGGACCAATCCCCAGGGGTGTCCATTTCAACTCAGCGTCCTCGGTTGGTCCCCACAGATCCAGGAGATCTATCCTGTCTTGTTGCTAGGAGACAATTGGAATGCGAGGTGGGCTACCCATCCATCCATCCTTAGAACCCTGCTCAGAATCATTGGCCTGGACCCAAACAACAGGTCTCAATTGTTCTGCAGAACACTCTCTGCAGTTTGGAGCTTCTCACAACTCCCATCGTGGGAAAACTCCCATGGCCTCGTGATGCCCCCCCCCCATTCATGAAGGGGCCATCAGGGACAGAAACTCCAACCTGAGCGATCGTCTGATCCTCGACCTTACTTCAGATGCACGAGATCTCGATTAAGGTCTGTATATTGTGCCTGCCATGGCCTCACCCAGAAACCTAAGCCTAGCTTGTGTTCTCAGACTTTGGTCGTCAGACTACTGGCCCACAAGCCCTCCAGTTTGGCAATCCAGAAATACAATGCAGCACCCTGCCCGCCCTCCAGAAGAAAAACATTGTCCTCTGGGTCTACCCATTAACCCCAAATGAGGATCAACCTGCACCGACTTTGGCTGTACCCCAAATACATAGGCTGACCAGGGCGCTAATGCCCTTTCTGACACAGGCTGAGCCTGGACCCCTGGCCCCTCCCAGACAGCTGGCCGCACACTGAGCACATCGAGCCACTGTGGACTTAGGTCCTCATCTCTACCCAACATCGGTTTTCAGGTTTCAGAACCTAGACCTTATCTCCAATCACTGACCAGGGTTGAAGGTGATGCAGAAATCAGAACTCCTTCCCCATGGCAAGAAACTTTGTGGTTGGCATGTTGTCCAACGTTCAGTGTAGTTGAAACCAGTGTGGCCCATGAGGCCCCGCCCATGCTCGCCGGCCACATTGGTCACAAACGCACATTGTGACCCTCAGGCTCAGCCCAGTCCTCAAGTAAGGCCACTCAGTGGCTGGATGAAGAGATAGCATATTGGGCTTGCCTTGCCCCTAGGCCCCAATTTTTAACCATAGTTCGGGTTGTCCCTTCAGTCTTCCCCACGGCTTTGCTTTGGAATTCCTCTTTTGGTGGGAAACCTGAGGAAACAAGACTGAAATGAGTCGTCCCATCCCACAGATTGACGACAAGCAATTGGGAATCGGGCCAAATCCTCAGAGAGGAAGATTCGTCCATGGCCCATGAGGCCTCCCCGACATTCCACGGCCATCGCTGATACAAAATCCAGAGACAAAAGCCTGAGCAAGCGCCTCAGACTCGCACTTTCTTCATTTCCTGAAGAGTTCTTCACATGGTTTGTAGATCGGGCCTGCCATACGTACGTCCCCAAACCTAAGCTGAGTTTGTGTTTTCAGACTTCTGTCCTCAAAGTCTTGGGCCACACACCCGCCAGGCTGGACCCCGGGAGACACTCATTAGGACTGGGACTACCAATCCATGGGAATTCTGCCCATTCCATGGTCCAAAATCATACAAATTTGGAGAAACCTCCAAAGTCCCTGAGGCCATCCCAATAGTGTAGGTCGCCTGGACAAAAATTGCTCTCTGACACCAGCTGATAATCGACCTCCACTCATACCATAGATGGATGTCCCCAGAGAAGAAGATTGAACCAGAAAGGACTGTAGGCCATAATAGGATCCATTGATTTGGGTTACAGGCATGTGTCCTCAAAAGCCTGATTCCAATACGAGCATAGGGGTTTTCCTGAGGCACCCATCAGAACTCATCTCGTCTCCACAAGGAAACCTGTGCATGGGAGCCATGTCCAAAGCTTAGGAGAGTACTTCAGGGTCCCGGTGCCACCGCCCCATTCCAAGGCCCTCATGGACACAAAAACACATTAGGACCCATCCTCAGGAAAGTCCATTTCAACTCAGCCATCCCGGTTGCTCCGGCAGAGCCATCAGATCTAAACTGTGTTGTTGCTAGGAGACAATTGGAATGCGAGGCGGGCTTCCCAGGCATCCATCCGCGAATGGTGCTCTGGAGTCATTCCATATGGGATGTCCTGGAGCTGTCCAACAGGTCTCAATTGTCCCGCAGAAGGAATCCTTGAAGGGGGCATCCCACAACTCCCAACGTGGGAAAACCTCAATGGCCCCGAGATTCTGCTCCCTTCATGAAGCGGCCGTCATGCACAGAAACTCCAAACTGAGCCAACGTCTGATCCTTGCCCTGACTTCAGATGCATGAGATATTGGTTCAGATCTGCAGGGGGTACCTTCCGTGCCCTCACCCTGAAACCCAAGTCTAGCTTGTCTTCTCAGACTTCCGTCCTCACACTCCTGGCCCCGAAGCCCTCTAGTTTTTCAATTCCGGACCCACAATGCAGCACTCTGCCTGCCCTCTAGAAAAAAAATTATTGCCTCATGAGCTGCCCAGGCACCTTAAATGAGGATAAACCTACACAGCACTCGACGTTACCCAAATTATATAGTCTAACCTGGGCACTAATGCACTGTCGAACACAACCTGAGCCCGGATCTCCTGACCAACACCCAGAAAGCTGACCGCACACTGAGCACATAAAACCCGCCATGGCCTTAGGTCATCATCTCTTCCCTACCTCCGTTTTCAGGCTTCAGAACCGAGACCTTATCTCCAATCACTGCCCAGGGGTGAGTGTGATGCAGAAATCAGAACTCCTCCTTACCCATGGCAAGAACCCTTGTGGTTGGCACGTTGTCCAACGTTCAGTGTAGGAGAAACCAGCATTCACACTGAGGCCCCGCCCATTCTTGCGTGCGACTAGGGCATACATACGCATTGTGACCCTCAGCATGAGTCCTGTCCTCTAGTAAGTCCTCTCAGTGACTGGACCATTAGATGTCATAATGGGCTTGACATGTCCCTAGACCCCAATTTTTACCAGATTTCTGACTGTCCAGTCGCCCCTCCCCAGGGCTCTACTCTGGAATCCCTCATTTGGTGGGACACCTGAGGTTAAAAAAGAAAACAACAAAAAAAAAAAAAAAAAAAAAAACGGACTTCTTCCAGTCCATAGATTGACCCCAAACTCTTTGGACGGGGCCAAACCACCAGAGAGTAAGAATCGTCCATTTCCAATGAAGTCACCCAGAAATTCCACGACCATGAGTGTCACGATATCCAGAGACAAAAACTTGAGCAGGAGCCTCACACTCGCCCTTTTTTCAAATTCCGAAGAGTTCTCCTCATGGTCTGTAGGTCAGTCCTGCCATACCTATGACCCGAAACATAAGCCGAGTTTGTGTTTTCAGACAACTGTCCAAACAGCCCTGGCCTACACAACCTTCAGGCTCAGTCCCCTGGAGCCAAACCTGAGGACTATACTTGCCCTCTCCAAGGGAATTGTGTGTGCCCATTCCAATGGCCACAACCCTTCAAATAGGATAAACCTCCAAAGTCCCTGATCCATCTCAATAGTGTTGGCTTCCCAGGAAAAACAGGGGAAATCTGAGCCCAACTGCGCACCTACCTGCACTCAGACCCATAGACAGATGTCTCCAGAGGTAAAAAGGAAAGAACAGGCCCCTAGGCACTAATCAGATCCATTGCTTTGGTTTCCAGGCATCTCTCCTCAGAGGCCTGGATTTCAAAAGCAGCATATAGCTGTTTCTTGACTCACCCATCAGAAAACATCTCATCTACACATGGGAAACTTGCACGTTGGAGCTGTGTCAAAGCCTCTGTTTAGGAGAACCCTTTAGGGCCCCAGTGCCACCGCTTCATTCCAAGGTCTCCATAGACACAAAAGCACATTAGGACCCATCCCCAGGGGTGTCCATTTCAACTCAGCGTCCTCGGTTGGTCCCCACAGATCCAGGAGATCTATCCTGTCTTGTTGCTAGGAGACAATTGGAATGCGAGGTGGGCTACCCATCCATCCATCCTTAGAACCCTGCTCAGAATCATTGGTCTTGACCCAAACAACAGGTCTCAATTGTTCTGCAGAACACTCTCTGCAGTTTGGAGCTTCTCACAACTCCCATCGTGGGAAAACTCCCATGGCCTCGTGATGCCCCCCCATTCATGAAGGGGCCATCAGGGACAGAAACTCCAACCTGAGCGATCGTCTGATCCTCGCCCTGACTTCAGATGCACGAGATCTCGATTCAGGTCTGTAGATTGTGCCTGCCATGGCCTCACCCAGAAACCTAAGCCTAGCTTGTGTTCTCAGACTTTGGTCGTCAGACTACTGGCCCACAAGCCCTCCAGTTTGGCAATCCAGAAATACAATGCAGCACACTGCCCGCCCTCCAGAAGAAAAACATTGTCCTCTGGGGCTACCCAGTAACCCCCAATGAGGATCAACCTGCACCGACTTTGGCTGTACCCCAAATACATAGGCTGACCAGGGCGCTAATGCCCTTTCTGACACAGGCTTAGCCTGGACCCCTGGCCCCTCCCAGACAGCTGGCCGCACACTGAGCACATCTAGCCACTGTGGACTTAGGTCCTCATCTCTACCCAACATCGGTTTTCATGTTTCAGAACCTAGACCATATCTCCAATCACTGACCAGGGTTGAAGGTGATGCAGAAATCAGAACTCCTTCCCCATGGCAAGAAACTTTGTGGTTGGCATGTTGTCCAACGTTCAGTGTAGTTGAAACCAGTGTGGCCCATGAGGCCCCGCCCATGCTCGCCGGCCCATTGGTCACAAACGCACATTGTGACCCTCAGGCTCAGCCCAGTCCTCAAGTAAGGCCACTCAGTGGCTGGATGAAGAGATAGCATATTGGGCTTGCCTTGCCCCTAGGCCCCAATTTTTAACCATAGTTCGGGTTGTCTCTTCAGTCTTCCCCACGGCTTTGCTTTTGAATTCCTCTTTTGGTGGGAAACCTGAGGAAACAAGACTGAAATGAGTCGTCCCATCCCACAGATTGACGAAAAGCAATTGGGAATCGGGCCAAATCCTCAGAGAGGAAGATTCATCCATGGCCCATGAGGCCTCCCCGACATTCCACGGCCATCGCTGATACAAAATCCAGAGACTAAAGCCTGAGCAAGCGCCTCAGACTCGCACTTTCTTCATTTCCTGAAGAGTTCTTCACATGGTTTGTAGATCGGGCCTGATATACCTACGTCCCCAAACCTAAGCTGAGTTTGTGTTTTCAGACATCTGTCCTCAAAGTCTTGGGCCACACACCCTCCAGGCTGGACCCCGGGATACACACATTAGGACTGGGACTACCAATCCATGGGAATTCTGCCCATTCCATGGTCCAAAATCATACAAATTAGGAGAAACTTCCAAAGTCCCTGAGGCCATCCCAATAGTGTAGGTCGCCCGGAACAAACAAGGGCTGTCTGACACCAGCTGATAATCGACCTCCACTCATACCATAGATGGATGTCCCCAGAGAAGAAGATTGAACCAGACAGGACCCTAGGCCATAATAGGATCCATTGCTTTGGGTTACAGGCATGTGTCCTCAAAAGCCTGATTCCAATACGAGCATACGGGTTTTCCTGAGGCACCCATCAGAACTCATCTCGTCTCCACAAGGAAACCTGTGCATGGGAGCCGTGTCCAAAGCTTAGGAGAGTACTTCAGGGTCCCGGTGCCACCGCACCATTCCAAGGCCCTCATGGACACAAAAACACATTAGGACCCATCCTCAGGAAAGTCCATTTCAACTCAGCCACCCCGGTTGCTCCGGCAGAGCCATCAGATCTAAACTGTCTTGTTGCTAGGAGACAATTGGAATGCGAGGCGGGCTTCCCAGGCATCCATCCGCGAACGGTGCTCTGGAGTCATTCCATAAGGGATGTCCTGGAGCTGTCCAACAGGTCTCAATTGTCCCGCAGAAGGAATCCTTGAAGGGGGCATCTCACAGCTCCCAACGTGGGAAAACCTCAATGGACCCGAGATTCCGCTCCCTTCATGAAGCGGCCCTCATGCACAGAAACTCCAAACTGAGCCAACGTCTGATCCTCGCCCTGACTTCAGATGCATGAGATATTTGTTCAGATCTGCAGGGGGTACCTGCCATGCCCTCACCCTGAAACACAAGTCTAGCTTGTCTTCTCAGACTTCCGTCCTCACACTCCTAGCCCCGAAGCCCTCTAGTTTGTCAATTCCGGACCCACAATGCAGCACTCTGCCTGCCCTCTAGAAAAAAAATTATTGCCTCATGAGCTGCCCAGGCACCTTAAATGAGGATAAACCTACACAGCACTCGACGTTACCCAAATTATATAGTCTAACCTGGGCACTAATGCACTGTCGAACACAACCTGAGCCCGGACCGCCTGACCAACACCCCGAAAGCTGACCGCACACTGAGCACATAAAACCCGCCATGGCCTTAGGTCATCATCTCTTCCCTACCTCAGTTTTCAGGCTTCAGAACCGAGACCTTATCTCCAATCACTGCCCAGGGGTGAGTGTGATGCAGATATCAGAACTCCTCCTTACCCATGGCAAGAACCCTTGAGGTTCGCACGTTGTCCAACGTTCATTGTAGGATAAACCAGCATTCACCCTTTGGCCCCGCCCATTCTTGCGTGCGACGAGGGCATACATACGCATTGTGACCCTCAGCATGAGTCCTGTCCTCTAGTAAGTCCTCTCAGTGGCTGGACCATTAGATGTTATAATGGGCTTGACATGTCCCTAGGCCCCATTTTTAACCAGATTTCTGTTTGTCCAGTCGCCCCACCCCAGGGCTCTACTCTGGAATCCCTCATTTGGAGGGACACCTGAGGTTAAAAAAGAAAACAACAACAACAACAACAACAACAAAAAATGGACTTCTTCCAGCCCATAATTGACCCCAAACTCTTTGGACGGGGACAAACCACCAGAGAGTAAGACTCGTCCATTTCCCATGAAGTCACCCAGAAATTCCACGACCATGAGTGACACGATATCCAGAGACAAAAACTTGAGCAGGAGCCTCACACTCGCCCTTTTTTCAAATCGTAGAGTTCTCCTCATGGTCTGTAGGTCAGTCCTGCCATACCTATGACCCCAAACATAAGCCGAGTTTGTGTTTTCAGACAACTGTCCAAACAGCCCTGGCCTACACAGCCTACAGGCTCAGGCCCCTGGAGCCAAACCTGAGGACTATACTTGCCCTCTCCAAGGGAATTGTGTGTGCCCATTCCAATGGCCACAACCCTTCTAATAGGATAAACCTCCATAGTCCCTGATCCATCTCAATAGTGTTGGCTTCCCAGGAAATACAGGGGCAATCTGAGCCCAACTGAGCACCTACCTGCACTCAGACCCATTGACAGATGTCTCCAGAGGTAAAAAGGAAAGAACAGGCCCCTAGGCACTAATCAGATCCATTGCTTTGGTTTCCCAGCATCTCTCCTCAGAGGCCTAGATTTCAAAACAGCATATAGCTGTTTCTTGACTCACCCATCAGAAAACATCTCATCTACACATGGGAAACTTGCAAGTTGGAGCTGTGTCAAAGCCTCTGTTTAGGAGAACCCTTTAGGGCCCCAGTGCCACCGCTTCATTCAAGGTCTCCATAGACACAAAAGCACATTAGGACCTATCCCCAGGGGTGTCCATTTCAACTCAGCGTCCTCTGTTGCTCCCCACAGATCCAGGAGATCTATCCTGTCTTGTTGCTAGGAGACAATTGGAATGCGAGGTGGGCTACCCAGCCATCCATCCTTAGAACCCTGCTCAGAATCATTGGCCTGGACCCATACAACAGGTCTCAATTGTTCTGCAGAAGACTCTCTGCAGTTTGGAGCTTCTCACAACTCCCATCGTGGGAAAACCCCCATGGCCTCGTGATGCCCCCCCATTCATGAAGAGGCCATCAGGGACAGAAACTGCAACCTGAGCGATCGTCTGATCCTCGCCCTGACTTCAGATGCACGAGATCTCGATTCAGGTCTGTAGATTATGCCTGCCATGGCCTCACCCAGAAACCTAAGACTAGCTTGTGTTCTCAGACTTTGGTCGTCAGACTACTGGCCCACAAGCCCTCCAGTTTGGCAATCCAGATCTAAAATGCAGCACCCTTCCCGCCCTCCAGAAGAAAAAACATTGTCCTCCGGGACTACCCAGTAACCCCAAATGAGGATCAACCTGCACCGACTTTGGCTGTACCCCAAATACATAGGCTGACCAGGGCGCTAATGCCCTTTCTGACACAGGCTGAGCCTGGACCCCTTGCCCCTCCCAGACAGCTGGCCGCACACTGAGCACATCGAGCCGCCTTGGCCTTAGGTCGTCACCTCTTCCCAACCTCGGTTTTCAGGTTTCAGAACTTAGACCTTATCTCCAATCACTGCCCAGGGTTGAAGGTGATGCAGAAATCAGAACTCCTTCCCCATGGCAAGAAACCTTGTGGTTGGCATGTTGTCCAACGTTCAGTCTAGTTGAAACCAGTGTGGCCCATGAAGCCTCGCCCATGCTCGCCGGCCACATTGGTCACAAACGCACATTGTGACCCTCAGGCTGAGCCCAGTCCTCAAGTAAGGCCACTCAGTGGCTGGATGAAGAGATAGCATATTGGGCTTGCCATTCCCCTAGACCCAATTTTTAACCATAGTTCGGGTTGTCCCTTCAGTCTTCCCCACGGCTTTACTTTGGAATTCCTCTTTTGGTGGGACACCTGAGGTAACAAAACTGAAATGAGTCGTCCCATCCCACAGATTGACGAAAAGCAATTGGTAATCGGGCCAAATCCTCAGAGAGGAAGATTCGTCCATGGCCCATGAGGCCTCCCCGACATTCCACGGCCATCGCTGATACAAAATCCAGAGACTAAAGCCTGAGCAAGCGCCTCAGACTCGCACTTTCTTCATTTCCTGAAGAGTTCTTCACATGTTTTGTAGATCGGGCCTGATATACCTACGTCCCCAAACCTAAGCTGAGTTTGTGTTTTCAGACATCTGTCCTCAAAGTCTTGGGCCACACACCCTCCAGGCTGGACCCCGGGAGACACACATTAGGACTGGGACTACCAATCCATGGGAATTCTGCCCATTCCATGGTCCAAAATCATACAAATTAGGAGAAACCTCCAAAGTCCCTGAGGCCATCCCAATAGTGTAGGTCGCCCGGAACAAACAAGGGCTGTCTGACACCAGCTGATAATCGACCTCCACTCATACCATAGATGGATGTCCCCAGAGAAGAAGATTGAACCAGACAGGACCCTAGGCCATAATAGGATCCATTGCTTTGGGTTACAGGCATGTGTCCTCAAAAGCCTGATTCCAATACGAGCATACGGGTTTTCCTGAGGCACCCATCAGAACTCATCTCGTCTCCACAAGGAAACCTGTGCATGGGAGCCATGTCCAAAGCTTAGGAGAGTACTTCAGGGTCCCGGTGCCACCGCACCATTCCAAGGCCCTCATGGACACAAAAACACATTAGGACCCATCCTCAAGAAAGTCCATTTCAACTCAGCCACCCCGGTTGCTCCGGCAGAGCCATCAGATCTAAACTGTCTTGTTGCTAGGAGACAATTGGAATGCGAGGCGGGCTTCCCAGGCATCCATCCGCGAACGGTGCTCTGGAGTCATTCCATAAGGGATGTCCTGGAGCTGTCCAACAGGTCTCAATTGTCCCGCAGAAGGAATCCTTGAAGGGGGCATCTCACAGCTCCCAACGTGGGAAAACCTCAATGGACCCGAGATTCCGCTCCCTTCATGAAGCGGCCCTCATGCACAGAAACTCCAACCTGAGCCAACGTCTGATCCTCGCCCTGACTTCAGATGCATGAGATATTTGTTCAGATCTGCAGGGGGTACCTGCCATGCCCTCACCCTGAAACACAAGTCTAGCTTGTCTTCTCAGACTTCCGTCCTCACACTCCTAGCCCCGAAGCCCTCTAGTTTGTCAATTCCGGACCCACAATGCAGCACTCTGCCTGCCCTCTAGAAAAAAAATTATTGCCTCATGAGCTGCCCAGGCACCTTAAATGAGGATAAACCTACACAGCACTCGACGTTACCCAAATTATATAGTCTAACCTGGGCACTAATGCACTGTCGAACACAACCTGAGCCCGGACCGCCTGACCAACACCCCGAAAGCTGACCGCACACTGAGCACATAAAACCCGCCATGGCCTTAGGTCATCATCTCTTCCCTACCTCAGTTTTCAGGCTTCAGAACCGAGACCTTATCTCCAATCACTGCCCAGGGGTGAGTTTGATGCAGATATCAGAACTCCTCCTTACCCATGGCAAGAACCCTTGTGGTTCGCACGTTGTCCAACGTTCATTGTAGGAGAAACCAGCATTCACCCTGAGGCCCCGCCCATTCTTGCGTGCGACGAGGGCATACATACGCATTGTGACCCTCAGCATGAGTCCTGTCCTCTAGTAAGTCCTCTCAGTGGCTGGACCATTAGATGTTATAATGGGCTTGACATGTCCCTAGGCCCCATTTTTAACCAGATTTCTGATTGTCCAGTCGCCCCACCCCAGGGCTCTACTCTGGAATCCCTCATTTGGAGGGACACCTGAGGTTAAAAAAGAAAACAACAACAACAACAACAACAACAAAAAATGGACTTCTTCCAGCCCATAATTGACCCCAAACTCTTTGGACGGGGCCAAACCACCAGAGAGTAAGACTCGTCCATTTCCCATGAAGTCACCCAGAAATTCCACGACCATGAGTGACACGATATCCAGAGACAAAAACTTGAGCAGGAGCCTCACACTCGCCCTTTTTTCAAATCGAAGAGTTCTCCTCATGGTCTGTAGGTCAGTCCTGCCATACCTATGACCCCAAACATAAGCCGAGTTTGTGTTTTCAGACAACTATCCAAACAGCCCTGGCCTACACAGCCTACAGGCTCAGGCCCCTGGAGCCAAACCTGAGGACTATACTTGCCCTCTCCAAGGGAATTGTGTGTGCCCATTCCAATGGCCACAACCCTTCTAATAGGATAAACCTCCATAGTCCCTGATCCATCTCAATAGTGTTGGCTTCCCAGGAAATACAGGGGCAATCTGAGCCCAACTGCGCACCTACCTGCACTCAGACCCATAGACAGATGTCTCCAGAGGTAAAAAGGAAAGAACAGGCCCCTAGGCACTAATCAGATCCATTGCTTTGGTTTCCCAGCATCTCTCCTCAGAGGCCTAGATTTCAAAACAGCATATAGCTGTTTCTTGACTCACCCATCAGAAAACATCTCATCTACACATGGGAAACTTGCACGTTGGAGCTGTGTCAAAGCCTCTGTTTAGGAGAACCCTTTAGGGCCCCAGTTCCACCGCTTCATTCCAAGGTCTCAATAGACACAAAAGCTCATTAGGACCCATCCCCAGGGGTGTCCATTTCAACTCAGCGTCCTCTGTTGCTCCGGCAGAGCCATCAGATCTAAACTGTCTTGTTGCTAGGAGACAATTGGAATGCGAGGCGGGCTTCCCAGGCATCCATCCGCGAAAGGTGCTCTGGAGTCATTCCATAAGGGATGTCCTGGAGCTGTCCAACAGATCTCAATTGTCCCGCAGAAGGAATCCTTGAAGGGGGCATCCCACAACTCCCAACGTGTGAAAACCTCAATGGCCCCGAGATTCCGCTCCCTTCATGAAGCGGCCGTCATGCACAGAATAGCCAACCTGAGCCAACGTCTGATCCTCGCCCTGACTTCAGATGCATGAGACATTGGTTCAGATCTGCAGGGGGTACCTGCCATGCCCTCACCCTGAAACACAAGTCTAGCTTGTCTTCTCAGACTTCCGTCCTCACACTCCTAGCCCCGAAGCCCTCTAGTTTGTCAATTCCGGACCCACAATGCAGCACTCTGCCTGCCCTCTAGAAAAAAAATTATTGCCTCATGAGCTGCCCAGGCACCTTAAATGAGGATAAACCTACACAGCACTCGACGTTACCCAAATTATATAGTCTAACCTGGGCACTAATGCACTGTCGAACACAACCTGAGCCCGGACCGCCTGACCAACACCCCGAAAGCTGACCGCACACGGAGCACATAAAACCCGCCATGGCCTTAGGTCATCATCTCTTCCCTACCTCCGTTTTCAGGCTTCAGAACCGAGACCTTATCTCCAATCACTGCCCAGGGGTGAGTATGATGCAGAAATCAGAACTCCTCCTTACCCATGGCAAGAACCCTTGTGGTTGGCACGTTGTCCAACGTTCAGTGTAGGAGAAACCAGCATTCACCCTGGGGCCCCGCCCATTCTTGCGTGCGACGAGGGCATACATACGCATTGTGACCCTCAGCATGAGTCCTGTCCTCTAGTAAGTCCTCTCAGTGGCTGGACCATTAGATGTTATAATCGGCTTGACATGTCCCTAGGCCCCAATTTTTAACCAGATTTCTGATTGTCCAGTCGCCCCTCCCCAGGGCTCTACTCTGGAATCCCTCATTAGGTGGGACACCTGAGGTTAAAAAAGAAAACAACAACAACAACAACAAAAAAAAAAAAACGGACTTCTTCCAGCTCATAGATTGACCCCAAACTCTTTGGACGGGGCCAAACCACCAGAGAGTAAGACTCGTCCATTTCCCATGAATTCACCCAGAAATTCCACGACCATGAGTGACACGATATCCAGAGACAAAAACTTGAGCAGGAGCCTCACACTTGCCCATTTTTCAAATTCCGAAGAGTTCTCCTCATGGTCTGTAGGTCAGTCCTGCCATACCTATGACCCGAAACATAAGCCGAGTTTGTGTTTTCAGACAACTGTCCAAACAGCCCTGGCCTACACAACCTACAGGCTCAGGCCCTTGGAGCCAAACCTGAGGACTGTACTTGCCCTCTCCAAGGGAATTGTGTGTGCCCATTCCAATGGCCACAACCCTTCAAATAGGATAAACCTCCAAAGTCCCTGATCCATCTCAATAGTGTTGGCTTCCCAGGAAAAACAGGGGAAATCTGAGCCCAACTGCGCACCTACCTGCACTCACACCCATAGACAGATGTCTCCAGAGGTAAAAAGTAAAGAACAGGCCCCTAGGAACTAATCAGATCCATTGCTTTGGTTTCCCGGCATCTCTCCTCAGAGGCCTGGATTTCAAAAGCAGCACATAGCTGTTTCTTGACTCACCCATCAGAAAACATCTCATCTACACATGGGAAACTTGCACGTTGGAGCTCTGTCAAAGCCTCTGTTTAGGAGAACCCTTTAGGGCCCCAGTGCTACCGCTTCATTCCAAGGTCTCCATAGACACAAAAGCACATTAGGACCCATCCCCAGGGGTGTCCATTTCAACTCAGCGTCCTCATTTGCTCCCCACAGATCCAGGAGATCTATTCTGTCTTGTTGCTAGGAGACAATTGGAATGCGAGGTGGGCTACCCAGCCATCCATCCTTAGAATCCTGCTCAGAATCATTGGCCTGGAAGCAAACAACAGGTCTCAATTGTTCTGCAGAAGACTCTCTGCAGTTTGGAGCTTCTCACAACTCCCATCGTGGGAAAACCCCCATGGCCTCGTGATGCCCCCCCATTCATGAAGGGGCCATCAGGGACAGAAACTCCAACCTGAGCGATCGTCTGATCCTCGCCCTGACTTCAGATGCATGAGATCTCGATTCAGGTCTGTAGATTGTGCCTGCCATGGCCTCACCCAGAAACCTAAGCCTAGCTTGTGTTCTCAGACTTTGGTCGTCAGACTACTGCCCTACAAGCCGTCCATTTTGGCAATACAGAAATACAATGCAGCAACCTGCCCGCCCTCCAGAAGAAAAACATTGTCCTCTGGGGCTACCCAGTAACCCCAAATGAGGATCAACCTGCACCGACTTTGGCTGTACCCCAAATACATAGGATGACCAGGGCGCTAATGCCCTTTCTGACACAGGCTGAGCCTGGACCCCTGGCCCCTCCCAGACAGCTGG
Organism: Mustela nivalis; assembly: GCF_964662115.1. Taxonomy (NCBI): domain Eukaryota; kingdom Metazoa; phylum Chordata; class Mammalia; order Carnivora; family Mustelidae; genus Mustela; species Mustela nivalis. The sequence goes on from NW_028135171.1 coordinate 18,896, forward strand.
GCGCACACTGAGCACATCGAGCCGCCGTGGACTTAGGTCCTCATCTCTACCCAACCTCGGTTTTCAGGTTTCAGAACCTAGAACTTATCTCCAATCACTGCCCAGGGTTGAAGGTGATGCAGAAATCAGAACTCCTTCCCCATGGCAAGAAACCTTGTGGTTGGCATGTTGTCCAACGTTCAGTCTAGTTGAAACCAGTGTGGCCCATGAGGCCCCGCCCATGCTCGCCGGCCACATTGGTCACAAACGCACATTGTGACCCTCAGGCTGAGCCCAGTCCTCAAGTAAGGCCACTCAGTGGCTGGATGAAGAGATAGCATATTGGGCTTGCCTTGCCCCTAGGCCCCAAGTTTTAACCATAGTTCGGGTTGTCCCTTCAGTCTTCCCCACGGCTTTGCTTTGGAATTCCTCTTTTGGTGGGACACCTGAGGAAACAAAACTGAAATGAGTCCTCCCATCAAACAGATTGACGAGAAGCAATTGGGAATCGGGCCAAATCCTCAGAGAGGAAGATTCGTCCATGGCCCATGAGGCCTCCCCGACATTCCACGGCCATCGCTGATACAAAATCCAGAGACAAAAGCCTGAGCAAGCGCCTCAGACTCCCACTTTCTTCATATCCTGAAGAGTTCTTCACATGGTTTGTAGATCGGGCCTGCCCTACCTACGTCCCCAAACCTAAGCTGATTTTGTGTTTTCAGACTTCTGTCCTCAAAGTCTTGGGCCACACACCCTCCAGTCTGGACCCCTGGAGACAGACATTAGGACTGGGACTACCAATCCATGGGAATTCTGCCCATTCTATGGTCCCAAATCATACAAATTAGGAGAAACCTCCAAAGTCCCTGAGGCCATCCCAATAGTGTAGTTCGCCCGGAAAAAAAAGTGCTCTCTGACACCAGCTGATAATCGACCTCCACTCATACCATAGATGGATGTCCCCAGAGAAGAAGATTGAACCAGAAAGGACCGTAGGCCATAATAGGATCCATTGATTTGGGTTACAGGCATGTGTCCTCAAAAGCCTGATTCCAATACGAGCATAGGGGTTTTCCTGAGGCACCCATCAGAACTCATCTCGTCTCCACAAGGAAACCTGTGCATGGGAGCCATGTCCAAAGCTTAGGAGAGTACTTCAGGGTCCCGGTGCCACCGCCCCATTCCAAGGCCCTCATGGACACAAAAACACATTAGGACCCATCCTCAGGAAAGTCCATTTCAACTCAGCCACCCCGGTTGCTCCGGCAGAGCCATCAGATCTAAACTGTCTTGTTGCTAGGAGACAATTGGAATGCGAGGCGGGCTTCCCAGGCATCCATCCGCGAACGGTGCTCTGGAGTCATTCCATATGGGATGTCCTGGAGCTGTCCAACAGGTCTCAATTGTCCCGCAGAAGGAATCCTTGAAGGGGGCATCCCACACCTCCCAACGTGGGAAAAGCTCAATGGCCCCGAGATCCCGCTCCCTTCATAAAACGGCCGTCAAGCACAGAATATCCAACCTGAGCCAACGTCTGATCCTCGCCCTGACTTCAGATGCATGAGATATTGGTTCAGATCTGCAGGGGGTACCTTCCGTGCCCTCACCCTGAAACCCAAGTCTAGCTTGTCTTCTCAGACTTCCGTCCTCACACTCCTGGCCCCGAAGCCCTCTAGTTTGTCCATTCCGGACCCACAAAGCAGCACTCTGCCTGCCCTCTAGAAAAAAAAATTATTGCCTCATGAGCTGCCCAGGCACCTTAAATGAGGAAAAACCTACACAGCACTCGACGTTACCCAAATTATATAGTCTAACCTGGGCACTAATGCACTGTCGAACACAACCTGAGCCCTGACCTCCTGACCAACACTAAGAAAGCTGACCGCACACTGAGCACATAAAACCCGCCATGGTCTTAGGTCATCATCTCTTCCCTACCTCCGTTTTCAGGCTTCAGAACCGAGACCTTATCTCCAATCACTGCCCAGGGGTGAGTATGATGCAGAAATCAGAACTCCTCCTTACCCATGGCAAGAACCCTTGTGGTTGGCACGTTGTCCAACGTTCAGTGTAGGAGAAACCAGCATTCACACTGAGGCCCCGCCCATTCTTGCGTGGGATGAGGGCATACATACGCATTGTGACCCTCAGCATGAGTCCTGTCCTCTAGTAAGTCCTCTCAGTGGCTGGACCATTAGATGTCATAATGGGCTTGACATGTCCCTAGACCCCAATTTTTAACCAGATTTCTGACTGTCCAGTCGCCCCTCCCCAGGGCTCTACACTGGAATCCCTCATTTGGTGGGACACCTGAGGTTAAAAAAGAAAACAACAACAACAACAACAAAAAAAAAAAACGGACTTCTTCCAGCCAATAGATTGACCCCAAACTCTTTGGACGGGGCCAAACCACCAGAGAGTAAGACTCGTCCATTTCCCTTGAAGTCACCCAGAAATTCCACGACCATGAGTGACACGATATCCAGAGACAAAAACTTGAGCAGGAGCCTCACACTCGCCCTTTTTTCAAATTCCGAAGAGTTCTCCTCATGGTCTGTAGGTCAGTCCTGCCATACCTATGACCCGAAACATAAGCCGAGTTTGTGTTTTCAGACAACTGTCCAAACAGCCCTGGCCTACACAACCTACAGGCTCAGGCCCCTGGAGCCAACCCTGAGGACTATACTTGCCCTCTCCAAGGGAATTGTGTGTGCCCATTCCAATGGCCACAACGCTTCTAATAGGATAAACCTCTAAAGTAATTGATCCATCTCAATAGTGGTGGCTTCCCAGGAAAAACAGGGGCAATCTGAGCCCAACTGAGCACCTACCTGCACTCAGACCCATTGACAGATGTCTCCAGAGGTAAAAAGGAAAGAACAGGCCCCTAGGCACTAATCAGATCCATTGCTTTGGTTTCCAGGCATCTCTCCTCAGAGGCTTGGATTTCAAAACAGCATATAGCTGTTTCTTGACTCACCCATCAGAAAACATCTCATCTACACATGGGAAACTTGCACGTTGGAGCTGTGTCAAAGCCACTGTTTAGGAGAACCCTTTAGGGCCCCAGTGCCACCGCTTCATTCCAAGCTCTCCATAGACACAAAAGCACATTAGGACCCATCCCCAGGGGTGTCCATTTCAACTCAGCGTCCTCAGTTGCTCCCCACAGATCCAGGAGATCTATCCTGTCTTGTTGCTAGGAGACAATTGGAATGCGAGGTGGGCTTCCCAGCCATCCATCCTTAGAACCCTGATCAGAATCATTGGCCTGGACCCAAACAAAAGGTCTCAATTGTTCTGCAGAAGACTCTCTGCAGTTTGGAGCTTCTCACAACTCCCATCGTGGGAAAACCCCCATGGCCTCGTGATGCCCCCCCATTCATGAAGGGGCCATCAGGGACAGAAATTCCAACCTGAGCGATCGTCTGATCCTCGCCCTGACTTCAGATGCACGAGATCTCGATTCAGGTCTGTAGTTTGTGCCTGCCATGGCCTCACCCAGAAACCTAAGCCTAGCTTGTGTTCTCAGACTCTGGTCGTCAGACTACTGGCCCACAAGCCGTCCAGTTTGGCAATCCAGAATTACAATGCAGCACCCTGCCCGCCCTCCAGAAGAAAAACATTGTCCTCTGGGGCTACCCAGTAACCCCAAATGAGGATCAACCTGCACCGACTTTGGCTGTACCCCAAATACATAGGCTGACCAGGGCGCTAATGCCCTTTCTGACACAGGCTGAGCCTGGACCCCTGGCCCCTCCCAGACAGCTGGCCACACAGTGAGCACATCGAGCCGCCGTGGACTTAGGTCCTCATCTTTACCCAACCTCGGTTTTCAGGTTTCAGAACCTAGAACTTATCTCCAATCACTGCCCAGGGTTGAAGGTGATGCAGAAATCAGAACTCCTTCCCCATGGCAAGAAACCTTGTGGTTGGCATGTTGTCCAACGTTCAGTCTAGTTGAAACCAGTGTGGCCCATGAGGCCCCGCCCATGCTCGCCGGCCACATTGGTCACAAACGCACATTGTGACCCTCAGGCTGAGCCCAGTCCTCAAGTAAGGCCACTCAGTGGCTGGATGAAGAGATAGCATATTGGGCTTGCCTTGCCCCTAGGCACCAAGTTTTAACCATAGTTCGGGTTGTCCCTTCAGTCTTCCCCACGGCTTTGCTTTGGAATTCCTCTTTTGGTGGGACACCTGAGGAAACAAAACTGAAATGAGTCCTCCCATCAAACAGATTGACGAGAAGCAATTGGGAATCGGGCCAAATCCTCAGAGAGGAAGATTCGTCCATGGCCCATGAGGCCTCCCCGACATTCCACGGCCATCGCTGATACAAAATCCAGAGACAAAAGCCTGAGCAAGCGCCTCAGACTCCCACTTTCTTCATATCCTGAAGAGTTCTTCACATGGTTTGTAGATCGGGCCTGCCCTACCTACGTCCCCAAACCTAAGCTGATTTTGTGTTTTCAGACTTCTGTCCTCAAAGTCTTGGGCCACACACCCTCCAGTCTGGACCCCTGGAGACAGACATTAGGACTGGGACTACCAATCCATGGGAATTCTGCCCATTCTATGGTCCCAAATCATACAAATTAGGAGAAACCTCCAAAGTCCCTGAGGCCATCCCAATAGTGTAGTTCGCCCGGAAAAAAAAGTGCTCTCTGACACCAGCTGATAATCGACCTCCACTCATACCATAGATGGATGTCCCCAGAGAAGAAGATTGAACCAGAAAGGACCGTAGGCCATAATAGGATCCATTGATTTGGGTTACAGGCATGTGTCCTCAAAAGCCTGATTCCAATACGAGCATAGGGGTTTTCCTGAGGCACCCATCAGAACTCATCTCGTCTCCACAAGGAAACCTGTGCATGGGAGCCATGTCCAAAGCTTAGGAGAGTACTTCAGGGTCCCGGTGCCACCGCCCCATTCCAAGGCCCTCATGGACACAAAAACACATTAGGACCCATCCTCAGGAAAGTCCATTTCAACTCAGCCACCCCGGTTGCTCCGGCAGAGCCATCAGATCTAAACTGTCTTGTTGCTAGGAGACAATTGGAATGCGAGGCGGGCTTCCCAGGCATCCATCCGCGAACGGTGCTCTGGAGTCATTCCATATGGGATGTCCTGGAGCTGTCCAACAGGTCTCAATTGTCCCGCAGAAGGAATCCTTGAAGGGGGCATCCCACACCTCCCAACGTGGGAAAAGCTCAATGGCCCCGAGATCCCGCTCCCTTCATAAAACGGCCGTCAAGCACAGAATATCCAACCTGAGCCAACGTCTGATCCTCGCCCTGACTTCAGATGCATGAGATATTGGTTCAGATCTGCAGGGGGTACCTTCCGTGCCCTCACCCTGAAACCCAAGTCTAGCTTGTCTTCTCAGACTTCCGTCCTCACACTCCTGGCCCCGAAGCCCTCTAGTTTGTCCATTCCGGACCCACAAAGCAGCACTCTGCCTGCCCTCTAGAAAAAAAAATTATTGCCTCATGAGCTGCCCAGGCACCTTAAATGAGGAAAAACCTACACAGCACTCGACGTTACCCAAATTATATAGTCTAACCTGGGCACTAATGCACTGTCGAACACAACCTGAGCCCTGACCTCCTGACCAACACTAAGAAAGCTGACCGCACACTGAGCACATAAAACCCGCCATGGTCTTAGGTCATCATCTCTTCCCTACCTCCGTTTTCAGGCTTCAGAACCGAGACCTTATCTCCAATCACTGCCCAGGGGTGAGTATGATGCAGAAATCAGAACTCCTCCTTACCCATGGCAAGAACCCTTGTGGTTGGCACGTTGTCCAACGTTCAGTGTAGGAGAAACCAGCATTCACACTGAGGCCCCGCCCATTCTTGCGTGGGATGAGGGCATACATACGCATTGTGACCCTCAGCATGAGTCCTGTCCTCTAGTAAGTCCTCTCAGTGGCTGGACCATTAGATGTCATAATGGGCTTGACATGTCCCTAGACCCCAATTTTTAACCAGATTTCTGACTGTCCAGTCGCCCCTCCCCAGGGCTCTACACTGGAATCCCTCATTTGGTGGGACACCTGAGGTTAAAAAAGAAAACAACAACAACAACAACAAAAAAAAAAAACGGACTTCTTCCAGCCAATAGATTGACCCCAAACTCTTTGGACGGGGCCAAACCACCAGAGAGTAAGACTCGTCCATTTCCCTTGAAGTCACCCAGAAATTCCACGACCATGAGTGACACGATATCCAGAGACAAAAACTTGAGCAGGAGCCTCACACTCGCCCTTTTTTCAAATTCCGAAGAGTTCTCCTCATGGTCTGTAGGTCAGTCCTGCCATACCTATGACCCGAAACATAAGCCGAGTTTGTGTTTTCAGACAACTGTCCAAACAGCCCTGGCCTACACAACCTACAGGCTCAGGCCCCTGGAGCCAACCCTGAGGACTATACTTGCCCTCTCCAAGGGAATTGTGTGTGCCCATTCCAATGGCCACAACGCTTCTAATAGGATAAACCTCTAAAGTAATTGATCCATCTCAATAGTGGTGGCTTCCCAGGAAAAACAGGGGCAATCTGAGCCCAACTGAGCACCTACCTGCACTCAGACCCATTGACAGATGTCTCCAGAGGTAAAAAGGAAAGAACAGGCCCCTAGGCACTAATCAGATCCATTGCTTTGGTTTCCAGGCATCTCTCCTCAGAGGCTTGGATTTCAAAACAGCATATAGCTGTTTCTTGACTCACCCATCAGAAAACATCTCATCTACACATGGGAAACTTGCACGTTGGAGCTGTGTCAAAGCCACTGTTTAGGAGAACCCTTTAGGGCCCCAGTGCCACCGCTTCATTCCAAGCTCTCCATAGACACAAAAGCACATTAGGACCCATCCCCAGGGGTGTCCATTTCAACTCAGCGTCCTCAGTTGCTCCCCACAGATCCAGGAGATCTATCCTGTCTTGTTGCTAGGAGACAATTGGAATGCGAGGTGGGCTTCCCAGCCATCCATCCTTAGAACCCTGATCAGAATCATTGGCCTGGACCCAAACAAAAGGTCTCAATTGTTCTGCAGAAGACTCTCTGCAGTTTGGAGCTTCTCACAACTCCCATCGTGGGAAAACCCCCATGGCCTCGTGATGCCCCCCCATTCATGAAGGGGCCATCAGGGACAGAAATTCCAACCTGAGCGATCGTCTGATCCTCGCCCTGACTTCAGATGCACGAGATCTCGATTCAGGTCTGTAGTTTGTGCCTGCCATGGCCTCACCCAGAAACCTAAGCCTAGCTTGTGTTCTCAGACTCTGGTCGTCAGACTACTGGCCCACAAGCCGTCCAGTTTGGCAATCCAGAATTACAATGCAGCACCCTGCCCGCCCTCCAGAAGAAAAACATTGTCCTCTGGGGCTACCCAGTAACCCCAAATGAGGATCAACCTGCACCGACTTTGGCTGTACCCCAAATACATAGGCTGACCAGGGCGCTAATGCCCTTTCTGACACAGGCTGAGCCTGGACCCCTGGCCCCTCCCAGACAGCTGGCCACACAGTGAGCACATCGAGCCGCCGTGGACTTAGGTCCTCATCTTTACCCAACCTCGGTTTTCAGGTTTCAGAACCTAGAACTTATCTCCAATCACTGCCCAGGGTTGAAGGTGATGCAGAAATCAGAACTCCTTCCCCATGGCAAGAAACCTTGTGGTTGGCATGTTGTCCAACGTTCAGTGTAGTTGAAACCAGTGTGGCCCATGAGGCCCCGCCCATGCTCGCCGGCCACATTGGTCACAAACGCACATTGTGACCCTCAGGCTGAGCCCAGTCCTCAAGTAAGGCCACTCAGTGGCTGGATGAAGAGATAGCATATTGGGCTTGCCTTGCCCCTAGGCACCAAGTTTTAACCATAGTTCGGGTTGTCCCTTCAGTCTTCCCCACGGCTTTGCTTTGAAATTCCTCTTTTGGTGGGACACCTGAGGAAACAAAATTGAAATGAGTCATCCCATCCCACAGATTGACGAAAATCAATTGGGAATCGGGCCAAATCCTCAGAGAGGAAGATTCGTCCATGGCCCATGAGGCCTCCCCGACATTCCACGGCCATCGCTGATACAAAATCCAGAGACAAAAGCCTGAGCAAGCGCCTAAGACTCGCACTTTCTTCATATCCTGAAGAGTTCTTCTCATGGTTTGTAGATCGGGCCTGCCATACCTACGTCCCCAAACCTAAGCTGATTTTGTGTTTTCAGACTTCTGTCCTCAAAGTCTTGGGCCACACACCCTCCAGGCTGGACCCCTGGAGACACACATTAGGACTGGGACTACCATCCATGGGAATTCTGCCCATTCCATGGTCCAAAATCATACAAATTAGGAGAAACCTCCAAAGTCCCTGAGGCCATCCCAATAGTGTAGTTCGCCCGGAAAAAAAAGTGCTCTCTGACACCAGCTGATAATCGACCTCCAGTCATACCAATGGATGTCCCCATAGAAGAAGATTGAACCAGAAAGGACCGTAGGCCATAATAGGATCCATTGATTTGGGTTACAGGCATGTGTCCTCAAAAGCCTGATTCCAATACGAGCATAGGGGTTTTCCTGAGGCACCCATCAGAACTCATCTCGTCTCCACAAGGAAACCTGTGCATGGGAGCCATGTCCAAAGCTTAGGAGAGTACTTCAGGGTCCCGGTGCCACCGCCCCATTCCAAGGCCCTCATGGACACAAAAACACATTAGGACCCATCCTCAGGAAAGTCCATTTCAACTCAGCCACCCCGGTTGCTCCGGCAGAGCCATCAGAACTAAACTGTCTTGTTGCTAGGAGACAATTGGAATGTGTGGCGGGCTTCCCAGGGTCCATCCGCGAACGGTGCTCTGGAGTCATTCCATATGGGATGTCCTGGAGCTGTCCAACAGGTCTCAATTGTCCCGCAGAAGGAATCCTTGAAGGGGGCATCCCACACCTCCCAACGTGGGAAAAGCTCAATGGCCCCGAGATCCCGCTCCCTTCATAAAACGGCCGTCAAGCACAGAATATCCAACCTGAGCCAACGTCTGATCCTCGCCCTGACTTCAGATGCATGAGATATTGGTTCAGATCTGCAGGGGGTACCTTCCGTGCCCTCACCCTGAAACCCAAGTCTAGCTTGTCTTCTCAGACTTCCGTCCTCACACTCCTGGCCCCGAAGCCCTCTAGTTTGTCAATTCCGGACCCACAATGCAGCACTCTGCCTGCCCTCTAGAAAAAAAATTATTGCCTCATGAGCTGCCCAGGCACCTTAAATGAGGATAAACCTACACAGCACTCGACGTTACCCAAATTATATAGTCTAACCTGGGCACTAATGCACTGTCGAACACAACCTGAGCCCGGACCGCCTGACCAACACCCCGAAAGCTGACCGTACACTGAGCACTAAAAACCCGCCATGGCCTTAGGTCATCATCTCTTTCCTACCTCCGTTTTCAGGCTTCAGAACCGAGACCTTATCTCCAATCACTGCCCACGGGTGACTGTGATGCAGAAATCAGAACTCTTCCTGACCCATGGCAAGAAACCTTGTGGTTCGCATGTTGTCCAACGTTCAGTGTAGGAGAAACCAGCATTCAACCTGAGGCCCCGCCCATTCTTGAGTGCGACGAGAGCATAAACACGCATTGTGACCTCAGCGTGAGTCCTGTCCTCTAGTAAGTCCTCTCAGTGGCTGGACCATTAGATGTCATAATGGGCTTGACATGTCCCTAGGCCCCAATTTTTAACCAGATTTCTGATTGTCCAGTCGCCCCTCCCCAGGGCTCTACTCTGGAATACCTCATTTGGTGGGACACCTGAGGTTAAAAAAGAAAACAAAAAAAAAAAAACGGACTTCTTCCAGCCCACAGATTGACCCTAAGCTCTTTAGACGGGGCCAAACTGCCAGAGAGTAAGACTCATCCATTTCCCATGAAGTCACCCAGAAATTCCACGACCATGTGTGACACGATATCCAGTGACAAAAACTTGAGCAGGAGCCTCACACTCGCCCTTCTTTCAAATCCCGAAGAGTTCTCCTCATGGTCTGTAGGTCAGTCCTGCAATACCTATGACCCGAAACATAAGCCGAGTTTGTGTTTTCAGACAACTGTCCAAACAGCCCTGGCCTACACAACCTACAGGCTCAGGCCCCTGGAGCCAAACCTGAGAACTGTACTTGCCCTCTCTAAGGGAATTGTGTGTGCCCAGTCCAATGGCCACAACCCTTCTAATAGGATAAACCTCCAAAGTCCATGATCCATCTCAATAGTGGTGGCTTCCCAGGAAAAACAGGGGCAATCTGAGCCCAACTGAGCACCTACCTGCACTCAGACCCATAGACAGTTGTCCCCAGAGGTAAAAAGGAAAGAACAGGGCCCTAGGCACTAATCAGATCCATTGCTTTGGTTTCCAGGCATCTCTCCTGAGAGGCCTGGATTTCAAAACAGCATCTAGCTGTTTCTTGACTCACCCATCAGAAAACATCTCATCTACACGAAAAACTTGCACGTTGGAGCTGTGTCAAAGCCTCTGTTTAGAAGAATTCTTTAGGGCCCCAGTGCCACCGCTTCATTCCAAGGTCTCCATAGACACAAAAGCACATTACGACCCATCCCCAGGGGTTTCCATTTCAACTAGCCTCCTCCATTGCTTCCCAAAGATCAAGGAGATCTAACCTTTCTTGTTGCTAGGAGACAATTGGAATGCGAGTTGGGCTACCCAGCCATCCATCCTTAGAACCCTGCTCAGAATCATTGGAATGGAGCCAAACAACAGGTCTCAGTTGTCCTGCAGAAGACTCTCTGCAGTTTGGAGCTTCTCACAACTCCCATCGTGAAAAAACCCCCATGGCCTCGTGATGCCCCCCCATTCATGAGGGGCCATCAGGGACAGAAACTCCAACCTGAGCGATCGTCTGATCCTATCCCTGACTTATCCTCATGGTCTGTAGATCAGTCCTGCCATACCTATGACCCGAAACATAAGCCGAGTTTGTGTTTTCAGACAGCTGACCAAACAGCTCTGGCATACATACCCTACAGGCTCAGGGCCCTGGAGCCGAACCTGAGGACTGTACTTGCCCTCTACAAGAGAATTGTATGTGCCCATTCCAATGGCCAAAGCCCTACTAATAGTATAAACCTCCAAAGTCCCTGAGGCCATCCCAATAGTTGTGGCTTCCCAGGACAAACATGGGCAATCTGAGCCCATCGGAGCACCTACCTGCACTCAGACCCGTAGACTGATGTCCCCAGAGGTAAAAAGGAACGAACAGGACCCTAGGCACTAATCGGATCCATTGTTTTGGTTTCCAGGCATCTCTCCTCCGAGGCCTGGATTTCAATACCAGCATATGGCTGTTTCTAGACTCACCCATCAGAACAAATCTCATCTACACATGGGAAACATGCACGTTGGAGTTGTTTCAAAGCCTCTGTTTAGGATAATGTTTCAGGGCCCCAGTGCCCCCACTTCATTCCTAGGTCTCCATAGACACAAAAACTTATTAGGACACATCCACAGGAGAGTCCATTTCAACTCAGCCTCCTCGGTTGCTCCCCCACATCCAGCAGATCTAACCTGTCTTGTTGCTTGGAGACAATTGAATGCGAGGAGGTCTACCCAGCCATCCATCCTTAGAACCCTGCTTGGAATCGTTGGCCTGGAGGCAACCAACAGGTCTCAATTGTCCTGCAGAAGAATCTTTGCAGTTGGGATCTTCTCACAACTCCCATCGTGGGAAAACACTTATGGCCTCGTGATCCACCCTCCCTTCAAGAAGGGACAGAAAGTCCAACAGGAGCAATCGCCTGTCTTTGCCCTGACTTCAGATGCATGAGATCTCGATTGAGGTCTGTAGATTGTGCCTGCCATATTCTCACCCATAAACATAGGCCTAGTTTGGGTTCTCAGACTTCTGTCCTCAGACTACTAGCCCACAAGCCCTCCAGTTTGGCAAACCAGAACTACAATGCTGCACTCTGCCTGCCCTTCAGAAGAAAAACATTGCCCTCTGGGGCTACCCAGAATCCCCAAATGAGGATCAACTTGCACGCCATTCGGCTGTACCCCAAATATGTAGGCTGACCTGGGCACTATTGCCCTTTCTGACCCAGACTGAGCCTGGACCTCCTGGGCCCACCCAGACAGCTGGCCGCATACTGAGCACATCAGACCCGCCATGGCCTTGTGTCGTCATCTCTTCTCATCCTCGGTCCAGGCTTCAGAACCTAGACCTGATCTCCAATCACTGCCCTGGTTTGAAAATGATGCATAAAACAGAACTCTTTTCCCATGGCAAGAAACCTTGTGGTTGGCATGTTGTCCAACGTTCAGTGTAGTTGAAACCAGTGTGGCCCATGAGGCCCCGCCCATGCTTGCGGGCCACATTGGTCACAAACACACATTGTGACCCTCAGCCTGAGCCCAGTCCTCAGGTAATGCCTCTGAGTGGCTGGATCCAGAGACGGCCATCGCTGATAAAAAATCCAAAGACAAAAGCCTGAGAAAGCCCCTTAGACTCGCTCATTTTTCGTATCCTGAAGAGTTCTTTTCATGGTTTGTAGATCGGGCGTGCCATACCTAAGTTCCCAATCCTAAGCTGAGTTTGTGTTTTCAGACTTCTGTCCTTAAAGTCCTGGGCCACACTCCCTCCAGCTGGGGCCCCTGGAGCCACACATTAGGAATGCGCCCACCCAATCCTTGGGAATTCTGCCCATTCCATTGTCAAAAATCGTACAAATTAGGAGAACCCTCCAAAGTCACTGAGGCCATCCCTCTACTGTAGGTCGCCCGGGACAAAAAAAAAAAAAAAAAAAAAAACGGTTTATACCAGCTGAGCATCTACCTCCACTCATACCAGAGATGGTTGTCCCCAGAGAAGAAGATTGAACCAGACAGGACCTGAGGCATTATCGGATCCATTGCTTTGGTTTACAGGCATGTCTCCTCAAACCCTGGATTCCAATACCAGCAGAGGGGATTTCCTGAGGCACACATCAGAACAAAACTGGTCTCCACAAGGAAACTTGTGCATGGGAGCTATGTCCAAAGCTTAGGAGAATACTTCAGGGCCCCGGTGCCACCGCCCCATTCCAAGGCCCTCATGGACACAAACACACATTAGGACCCATCCTCAGGAATGTCCATTTCAACTCAGGCACCCCGGTTGCTCCCGCAGATCCATTAGATCTAAACTGTCTTGTTGCTAGGAGACAATTGGAATGTGAGGCAGACTTCCCAGGCATCCATCCACAAACGGTGCTCAGGAGTCGTTCCATATGGGATGTCCTGGAGCTGTCCAATAGGTCTCAATTGTCCCGCTGAAGGAATCCTTGAAGGGGGCATCCCACATCTCCCAACGTGGAAAAACTCCATGGCCTCGAGATTAGGCCCCCTTCATGAAGGGACGTCATGCACAGAAACTCCAACCTGAGCCAACGTCTGATCCTCGCCCTCACTTCAGATGCATGAGATATTGGTTCAGATCTGCAGGGGGTACATGCCGTGCCCTCACCCTGAATCCGAAGTCTAGCTTTTGTTCTCAGACTTCCGTCCTCACTCTCCTGGACCCCAAGCCCTCAAGTACGGCAATTCCTGACCAACAATGAAGCACTCTGCCTGCCCTCTAGACAAATATATTGCCTAATGAGCTGCCCAGGCAGCTTAAATGAGGATCAACATACACGGCACTCGAATGTACCCAAATTATATAGTCTAACCTGGGCACGAATGCACTGTCTGTCACAACCTGAGCCCGGACCTCCTGACCAACACCCAGACAGCTGACCGCACACTGAGCACCTCAGTCCCGCCATGGCCTTAGGTCATCATTTCTTCCCTACCTCAGTTTTCAGGCTTCGGGGCCGAGTCCTTATCTCCAATCCATGTTCAGGGGTGAGTGTGATGCAGAAATCAGAACTCCTCCTTACCCATGGCAAGAAACCTTGCGGTTGGCATGTTGTCCAACGTTCAGTGTAGGAGAAAACAGCATTCACCCTTAGGCCCCGCCCATTCTTGAGTGCGACGAGAGCATAAACACGCATTGTGACCTCAGCTGACTCCTGTCCTCTAGTAAGTACTCTCAGTGGCTGGATCATTAGATATCATAATGGGCTTGACATTTCCCTAGGCCCCAATTTTTAACCAGATTTCTGGTTGTCCAGTCGCTACTCCCCAGGGCTCTACTCTGGAATCCCTCATTTGGTGGGACATCTGAGGTTGAAAAACAAAACAAAACAAAACAACAACAACAACAAAACGGACTTCTTCCATCCCCAGAATGACCCCAAACTCTTTCGACGGGGCCGAAATACCAGAGAGTAAGACTCGTCCCTTTCCCATTGAGTCACCCGGAAATTTCACGACCAAGAGTGACACGATATCCAGAGACAAAAACTTGAGCAAGAGCCTCACACTCGACCTCTTTTCATATCGCGAAGGCTTCTCCTCATGGTCTGTATATCAGTCCTGCAATACCTATGACCCGAAACATAAGCCGAGTTTGTGTTTTCAGACAACTGACCAAACAGCTCTGGCCACACACCCTACAGGCTCAGGCCCCTGGAGCCAAACCTGAGGACTGTACTTGCCCTCTACAAGAGAATTGTATGTGCCCATTCCAATGGCCAAAGCCCTACTAAAAGTATAAACCTCCAAAGTCCCTGAGGCCATCTCAATAGTTGTGGCTTCCCAGGATAAACAGGGGTAATCTAGCCCATCTGAGCACCTACCTGCACTCAGACCCGTAGACTGATGTCCCCAGAGGTAAAAAGGAACGAACAGGCCCTTAGGCACTAATCGGATCCATTGTTTTGGTTTCCAGGCATCTCTCCTCCGAGGCCTGGATTTCATACCAGCATATGGCTGTTTTTTGACTCACCCATCAGAACAAATCTCATCTACACATGGGAAACATGCACGTTGGAGCTGTTTCAAAGCCTCTGTTTAGGATAATGCTTCAGGGCCCCAGTGCCCCCACTTCATTCCTAGGTCTCCATAGACACAAAAACATATTAGGACACATCCACAGGAGAGTCCTTTCAACTCAGCCTCCTCGGTTGCCCCCCACATCCAGCAGATCTAACCTGTCTTGTTGCTTGGAGACCATTGGAATGCGAGGTGGGCTACCCAGCCATCCATCCTTAGAACCCTGCTCGGAATCATTGGCCTGGAGCCAACCAACAGGTCTCAATTGTCCTGCAGAAGAATCTTTGCAGCTGGTAGCTTCTCACAACTCCCATCGTGGGAAAACACCCATGGCCTCGTGATCCAACACCCCCTTCAAGAAGGGGCCATCAGGGACAGAAAGTCCAACAGGAGCGATCGTCTGACCTTTGCCCTGACTTCAGATGCACGAGGTCTCGATTGAGGTCTGTAGATTGTGCCTTCCATATCCTCACCCAGAAACCTAGGCCTAGCTTGGGTTCCTAGACTTCCGTCCTCAGACTACTGGCCCACAAGCCCTCCAGTTTGGCAAACCAGAACTACAATGCTGCACTCTGCCTGCCCCCCAGAAGAAAAACCTTGCCCTCTGGGGCTACCCAGAATCCCCAAATGAGGATCAACTTGCACGCCATTCGGCTGTACCCCAAATTTGTAGGCTGACCTGGGCACTATTTCCCTTTCTGACCCAGCCTGAGCCTGGACCTCCTGGCCCCACCCAGACAGCTGGCAGCACACTGAGCACATTAAACCCATCATGGCCTTAGGTCGTCATCTCATCTCAACCTCGGTTTCCAGGCTTCAGAACCTAGACCTGATCTCCAATCACTGCCCTGGTTTGAAAATGATGCATAAATCAGAACTCTTTTCCCATGCAAGAAACCTTGTGGTTGGCATGTTGTCCAACCTTCAGTGTAGTTGAAACCAGTGTGGCTCATGAGGGCCCGCCCATGATTGCGGGCCATATTGGTCACAAACACACATTGTGACCCTCAGCCTGAGCCCAGTCCTCAGGTAAGGCCTCTCAGAGGCTGGATGCAGAGACAGCATATTGGGCTTGCCATGCCCCTAGCCCCAATTTTTATCCATAGTTCGGGATGTCCCTTCACTCTTCCCCAGAGCTCTGCTTTGGAATTCCTCTTTTGGTGGGACACCTGAGTTAACAAACCTGAAAGTAGTCCTCCCATCCCACAGATTGACGAAAAGCAACTGGGATCACGCCAAATACACAGAGAGGAAGATTCGTCCACGGCCCATGAGGACTCCCCAACATTCCACGGCCATCGCTGAAACAAAATCCAGAGACAAAAGCCAGAGCAAGCGCCTCAGACTCGCTCATTCTTCATTTCCTGAAGAGTTCTTCTCATGGTTTGTAGATCGGGCGTGCCTGACCTAAGTCCCCAAACCTAAGCTGAGTTTGTCTTTTCAGTCTTCTGTCCTCAAAGTCCTGGGCCACACTCCCTCCAGCTGGGGCCCCTGGAGCCACACATTAGGACTGCCCCCACCCAATCCATGGGAAATCTGCCCATTCCATTGTCAAAAGTCGTTCAAATTAGGAGAACCCTCCAAAGTCCCTGAGGCCATCCCTATAGTGTAGGTCGCCCGGGACAAAAAAAAAAAAAAAAAAAAAAAAAGTTGATACCAGCTGAGCATCTACCTCCACTCTTACCAGAGATGGATATCCCCGAGAAGAAGATTGAACCAGACACAACCTGAGGTATATCGGATCCATTGCTTTGGTTTACAGGCATGTCTCCTCAAAAGCCTGGATTCCAATACCAGCAGAGGGGATTTCCTGAGGCACCCATCAGAACAAATCTCGTCTCCACAAGGAAACTTGTGCATGGGAGCTATGTCCAAAGCTTAGGAGAATACTTCAGGGTCCCGGTGCCACTGCCCCATTCCATAGCCCACATGGACACAAACACACATTAAGACCCATCCTCAGGAAAGTCCATTTCAACTCAGCCACCCCGGTTGCTCCCGCAGATCCATTAGATCTAAACTGTCTTGTTGCTAGGAGACAATTGGAATTTGAGGGGGACTTCCCAGGCATCCATCCTCGAACGGTGCTCAAGGGTCGTTCCATATGGGATGTCCTGGAGCTGTCCAATATGTCTCAATTGTCCCGCAGAAGGAATCCTTGAAGGTGGCATCCCACATCTCCCAACGTGGAAAACCTCCATGGCCTCGAGATTCCGCTCCATTCATGAAGGGGCCGTCATGAACAGAAACTCCAACCTGAGCCAACGTCGGATCCTCGCCCTGACTTCCGATGCATGAGATATTGCTTCAGATCTGCAGGGGGTACCTGCCGTGCCCTCACCCTGAATCCGAAGACTAACTTGTGTTCTCAGACTTCCGTCCTCACTCTCCTGGCCCCGAAGCCCTCAAGTTTGGCAATTCCGGACCGACAATGAAGCACTCTGCCTGCCCTCTAGAAAAAATATATTGCCTAATGAGCTGCCCAGGCAGCTTAAATGAGGTTAAACCTACATGGCATTCGAATGTACCCAAATTATATAGTCTAACCTGGGCACTAATGCACTGTCTGACACAACCTGAGCCCGGACCTGCTGACCAACACCAAGAGAGCTGACCGCACTCTGAGCACATCAGACCCGCCATGGCCTTAGGTCATCATCTCTTCCCTACCTCAGTTTTCAGGCTTCAGAACCTAGACCTTATCTCCAATCACTGCCCACGGGTGACTGTGATGCAGAAATCAGAACTCTTCCTGACCCATGGCAAGAAACCTTGTGGTTGGCATGTTGTCCAACGTTCAGTGTAGGAGAAAACAGCATTCACCCTGAGGCCCCGCCCATTCTTGAGTGCGACGAGAGCATAAACACACATTGTGACTTCAGCGTGAGTCCTGTCCTCTAGTAAGTCCACTCAGTGGCTGGACCATTAGATGTCATAATGGCCTTGACATGTCCGAAGGCCCCAATTTTTAACCAGATTTCTGGTTGTCCAGTCGCCCCTCCCCAGGGCTCTACTCTGGATTCCCTCATTTGGTGGGACATCTGAGGTTGAAAAACAAAATGAAACAAATCAACCACAACAAAAAAATGGACTTCTTCCATCCCCAGAATGACCCCAAACTCTTTGGACGGGACCGAAACCCCAGAGAGTAAGACTCGTCCATTTCCCATGAAGTCACCCGGCAATTTCACGACCATGAGTGACACGATACCCAGAGACAAAAAACTTGAGCAAGAGCCTCTCACTCGCCCTTTTTTCATATCCCGAAGTGTTCTCCTCATGGTCTGTAGATCAGTCCTGCCATACCTATGACCCAAAACATAAGCCGAGTTTGTGTTTTCAGACAACTGTCCAAACAGCTCTGGCCTACACACCCTACAGGCTCAGGGCCATGGAGCCAAACCTGAGGACTGTACTTGCCCTCTCCAAGGGAATTGTATGTGCCCATTCCAATGGCCACAACCCCACTAATAGGATAACCTCCAAAGTCCCTGAGGCCATCCCAAGAGTTGTGGCTTCCCAGGACAAAAAGGGGCAATCTGAGCCCATCTGAGCACCTACCTGCACTCAGACCCGTAGACTGATGTCCCCAGAGGTAAAAAGGAACGAACAGGCCCCTAGGCACTAATCGGATCCATTGCTTTGGTTTCCAGGCATCTCTCCTCAGAGGCCTGGATTTCAATACCAGCATATGGCTGTTTCTTGACTCACCCATCAAAACAAATCTCATCTACACATGGGAAACATGCACGTTGGAGCTGTGTCAAAGCCTCTGTTTAGGGGAACCCTTCAGGGCCCCAGGGCCACCGCTTCATTCCAAGGTCTCCATAGACACAAAAACATATTAGGACAAATCCACAGGAGAGTCCATTTCAACTCAGCCTCCTCGGTTGCCCCCCACATCCAGCAGATCTAACCTGTCTGTTGCTTGGAGACCATTGGAATGCGAGGTGGGCTACCCAGCCATCCATCCTTAGAACCCTGCTCGGAATCATTGGCCTGGAGCCAACCAACAGGTCTCAATTGTCCTGCAGAAGAATCTTTGCAGCTGGTAGCTTCTCACAACTCCCATCGTGGGAAAACACCCATGGACTCGTGATCCAACCCCCCCTTCCAGAAGGGGCCATCAGGGACAGAAAGTCCAACATGAGCGATCATCTGACCTTTGCCCTGACTTCAGATGCACGAGGTCTCGATTGAGGTCTGTAGATTGTGCCTGCCATATCCTCACCCAGAAACCTAGGCCTAGCTTGGGTTTTCAGTCTTCCTTCGTCAGACTACTGGCCCACAAGCCCTCCAGTTTGGCAAACCAGAACTACAATGCTGCACTCTGCCTGCCCCCCAGAAGAAAAACCTTGCCCTCTGGGGCTACCCAGAATCCCCAAATGAGGATCAACTTGCACGCCATTCGGCTGTACCCCAAATATGTAGGCTGACCTGGGCACTATT
Organism: Mustela nivalis; assembly: GCF_964662115.1. Lineage (NCBI taxonomy): Eukaryota > Metazoa > Chordata > Mammalia > Carnivora > Mustelidae > Mustela > Mustela nivalis. The sequence goes on from NW_028135171.1 coordinate 38,242, forward strand.
GCCTTTCTGACCCAGCCTGAGCCTGGACCTCCTGGCCCCACCCAGACAGCTGGCAACACACTGAGCACATTAGACCTGCCATGGCCTTAGGTCGTCATCTCATCTCAACCTCGGTTTCCAGGCTTCAGATCCTAGACCTGATCTCCATCACTGCCCTGGTTTGAAAATGATGCATAAATCAGAACTCCTTCCCCATGGCAAGAAACCTTGTGGTTGGCATGTAGTCCAACGTTCAGTGTAGTTGAAACCAGTGTGGCCCATGAGGCCCCGCCCATGCTAGCGGGCCACATTGGTCACAAACACACATTGTGACCCTCAGCCTGAGCCCAGTCCTCAGGTAAGGCCTCTGGATGGCTGGATGCAGAGACAGCATATTGGGCTTGCCATGCCCCTAGGCCCCAATTTTTATCCATAGTTCGGGTTGTCCCTTCACTCTGCCCCAGAGCTCTGCTTTGGAATTCCTCTTTTGGTGGGACACCTGAGGTAACAAAACTGAAAGGAGTCCTCCCATCCCACAGATTTACGAAAAGCAATTGGGATCACGCCAAATCCACAGAGAGGAAGATTCGTCCACGGCCCATGAGGACTCCCCAACATTCCATGGCCATCGTTGATACAAAATCCAGAGACAATAGCCTGAGCAAGGGCCTCAGACTCGCTCATTCTTCATATCCTGAAGAGTTCTTCTCATGGTTTGTAGATCGGGCGTGCCATACCTAAGTCCCCAAACCTAAGCTGAGTTTGTGTTTTCAGACTTCTGTCCTCAAAGTCCTGGGCCACACTCCCTCCAGCTGGGGCCCCTGCAGCCACACATTAGGACTGCCCCCACCCAATCCATGGGAATTCTGCCCATTCCATTGTCAAAAATCGTACAAATTAGGAGAACCCTCCAAAGTCCCTGAGGCCATCCCTATAGTGTAGGTCGCCCGGGACAAAAAAAAAAAAAAAAAAGTTGATACCAGCTGAGCATCTACCTCCACTCATACCAGAGATGGATATCCCCAGAGAAGAAGATTGAACCAGACACAACCTGAGGTATATCGGATCCATTGCTTTGGTTTACAGGCATGTCTCCTCAAAAGCCTGGATTCCAATACCAGCAGAGGGGATTTCCTGAGGCACCCATCAGAACAAATCTCGTCTCCACAAGGAAACTTGTGCATGGGAGCTATGTCCAAAGCTTAGGAGAATACTTCAGGGTCCCGGTGCCACCGCATCATTCCAAGGCCCTCATGGACACAAACACACATTAGGACCCATCCTCAGGAAAGTCCATTTCAACTCAGCCACCCCGGTTTCTCCCGCATATCCATTAGATCTAAACTGTCTTGATGCGAGGAGACAATTGGAATGTGAGGCGGACTTCCCAGGCATCCATCCTCGAACGGTGCTCAGGAGTCGTTCCATAAGGGATGTCCTGCAGCTGTCCAATAGGTCTCAATTGTCTCGCAGAAGGAATCCTTGAAGGGGGCATCCCACATCTCCTAACGTGGAAAACCTCCATGGCCTCGAGATTCCGCTCCCTTCATGAAGGGGCCGTCATGCACAGAAACTCCAACCTGAGCCAACGTCGGATCCTCGCCCTGACTTCAGATGCATGAGATATTGGTTCAGATCTGCAGGGGGTACCTGCCATGCCCTCACCCTGAATCCGAAGTCTAACTTGTGTTCTCAGACTTCCGTCCTCACTCTCCTGGCCCCCAAGCCCTCAAGTTTGGCAATTCCGGACCAACAATGAAGCACTCTGCCTGCCCTCTAGCAAAAATATATTGCCTAATGAGATGCCCAGGCAGCTTAAATGAAGATCAACCTACCCGGAACGCGAATGTACCCAAATTATATAGTCTAACCTGGGCAAGAATGCACTGTCTGACACAACCGGAGCCCGGACCTCCTGACCAACACCCAGACAGCTGACCGCACACTGAGCACATCAGACCCGCCATGGCCTTAGGTCATCATCTCTTCCCTACCTCAGTTTTCAGGCTTCGGGGCATAGTCCTTATATCCAGTCCATGTCAAGAAGTGAGTGTGATGCAGAAATCAGAACTCCTCCTTACCCATGGCAAGAAACCTTGTGGTTGGCATGTTGTCGAACGTTCAGTGTAGTTGAAACCAGTGTGGCCCATGAGGCCCCGCCCATGCTAGCGGGCCACATTGGTCACAAACACACATTGTGACCCTCAGCCTGAGCCCAGTCCTCAGGTAAGGCCTCTGGATGGCTGGATGCAGAGACAGCATATTGGGCTTGCCATGCCCCTAGGCCCCAATTTTTATCCATAGTTCGGGTTGTCCCTTCACTCTGCCCAGGGCTCTGCTTTGGAATTCCTCTTTTGGTGGGACACCTGAGGTAACAAAACTGAAAGGAGTCCTCCCATCCCACAGATTGACGAAAAGCAATTGGGATCACGCCAAATCCACAGAGAGGAAGATTCGTCCACGGCCCATGAGGACTCCCCAACATTCCACAGCCATCGTTGTTACAAAATCCAGAGACAATAGCCTGAGCAAGGGCCTCAGACTCGCTCATTCTTCATATCCTGAAGAGTTCTTCTCATGGTTTGTAGATCGGGCGTGCCATACCTAAGTCCCCACACCTAAGCTGAGTTTGTGTTTTCAGACTAATGTCCTCAAAGTCCTGGGCCACACTCCCTCCAGCTGGGGCCCCTGGAGCCACACATTAGGACTGCGCCCACCCAATCCATGGGAATTCTGCCCATTCCATTGTCAAAAATCGTACAAATTAGGAGAACCCTCCAAAGTCCCTGAGGCCATCCCATTAGTGTAGGTCGCCCGGGACAAAAAAAAAAAAAAACGGTTGAAAACAGCTGAGCATTTACCTCCACTCATACCATAGGTGGATGTCCCCAGAGATGAAGATGGAATCAGACAGGACCTGAGGCATTATCAGATCCATTGCTTTGGTTTACAGGCATGTCTCCTCAAAAGCCTGGATTCCAATACCAGCAGAGGGGATTTCCTGAGGCACCCATCAGAACAAATCTCGTCTCCACAAGGAAACTTGTGCATGGGAGCTATGTCCAAAGCTTAGGAGAATACTTCAGGGTCCCGGTGCCACTGCCCCATTCCATAGCCCACATGGACACAAACACACATTAGGACCCATCCTCAGGAAAGTCCATTTCAACTCAGCCACCCCGGTTGCTCCCGCAGATCCATTAGATCTAAACTGTCTTGTTGCTAGGAGACAATTGGAATGTGAGGGGGACTTCCCAGGCATCCATCCTCGAACGGTGCTCAAGGGTCGTTCCATATGGGATGTCCTGGAGCTGTCCAATATGTCTCAATTGTCCCGCAGAAGGAAACCTTGAAGGTGGCATCCCACATCTCCCAACGTGGAAAACCTCCATGGCCTCGAGATTCCGCTCCATTCATGAAGGGGCCGTCATGCACAGAAACTCCAACCTGAGCCAACGTCTGATCCTCGCCCTGACTTCCGATGCATGAGATATTGCTTCAGATCTGCAGGGGGTACCTGCCGTGCCCTCACCCTGAATCCGAAGTCTAACTTGTGTTCTCAGACTTCCGTCCTCACTCTCCTGGCCCCCAAGCCCTCAAGTTTGGCAATTCCGGACCGACAATGAAGCACTCTGCCTGCCCTCTAGCAAAAATATATTGCCTAATGAGATGCCCAGGCAGCTTAAATGAAGATCAACCTACCCGGAACGCGAATGTACCCAAATTATATAGTCTAACCTGGGCACTAATGCACTGTCTGACACAACCGGAGCCCGGACCTCCTGACCAACACCCAGACAGCTGACCGCACACTGAGCACATCAGACCCGCCATGGCCTTAGGTCATCATCTCTTCCCTACCTCAGTTTTCAGGCTTCGGGGCATAGTCCTTATATCCAGTCCATGTCAAGAAGTGAGTGTGATGCAGAAATCAGAACTCCTCCTTACCCATGGCAAGAAACCTTGTGGTTGGCATGTTGTCCAACGTTCAGTGTAGTTGAAACCAGTGTGGCCCATGAGGCCCCGCCCATGCTAGCGGGCCACATTGGTCACAAACACACATTGTGACCCTCAGCCTGAGCCCAGTCCTCAGGTAAGGCCTCTGGATGGCTGGATGCAGAGACAGCATATTGGGCTTGCCATGCCCCTAGGCCCCAATTTTTATCCATAGTTCGGGTTGTCCCTTCACTCTGCCCAGGGCTCTGCTTTGGAATTCCTCTTTTGGTGGGACACCTGAGGTAACAAAACTGAAAGGAGTCTTCCCATCCCACAGATTGACGAAAAGCAATTGGGATCACGCCAAATCCACAGAGAGGAAGATTCGTCCACGGCCCATGAGGACTCCCAAACATTCCACAGCCATCGTTGTTACAAAATCCAGAGACAATAGCCTGAGCAAGGGCCTCAGACTCGCTCATTCTTCATATCCTGAAGAGTTCTTCTCATGGTTTGTAGATCGGGCGTGCCATACCTAAATCCCCACACCTAAGCTGAGTTTGTGTTTTCAGACTAATGTCCTCAAAGTCCTGGGCCACACTCCCTCCAGCTGGGGCCCCTGGAGCCACACATTAGGACTGCGCCCACCCAATCCATGGGAATTCTGCCCATTCCATTGTCAAAAATCGTACAAATTAGGAGAACCCTCCAAAGTCCCTGAGGCCATCCCATTAGTGTAGGTCGCCCGGGACAAAAAAAAAAAAAAAACGGTTGAAAACAGCTGAGCATTTACCTCCACTCATACCATAGATGGATGTCCCCAGAGATGAAGATAGAACCAGACAGGACCTGAGGCATTATCAGATCCATTGCTTTGGTTTACAGGCATTTCTCCTCAAAAGCCTGGATTCCAATACCAGCAGAGGGGATTTTCTGAGGCACCCATCAGAACAAATCTCGTCTCCACAAGGAAACTTGTGCATGGGAGCTATGTCCAAAGCTCAGGAGAATACTTCAGGGTCCCGGTGCCACTGCCCCATTCCATAGCCCACATGGACACAAACACACATTAGGACCCATCCTCAGGAAAGTCCATTTCAACTCAGCCACCCCGGTTGCTCCCGCAGATCCATTAGATCTAAACTGTCTTGTTGCTAGGAGACAATTGGAATGTGAGGGGGACTTCCCAGGCATCCATCCTCGAACGGTGCTCAAGGGTCGTTCCATATGGGATGTCCTGGAGCTGTCCAATATGTCTCAATTGTCCCGCAGAAGGAATCCTTGAATGTAGCATCCCACATCTCCCAACGTGGAAAACCTCCAAAGCCTCGAGATTCCGCTCCATTCATGAAGGGGCCGTCATGCACAGAAACTCCAACCTGAGCCAACGTCTGATCCTCGCCCTGACTTCCGATGCATGAGATATTGCTTCAGATCTGCAGGGGGTACCTGCCGTGCCCTCACCCTGAATCCGAAGACTAACTTGTGTTCTCAGACTTCCGTCCTCACTCTCCTGGCCCCGAAGCCTTCATGTTTGGCAATTCCGGACCGACAATGAAGCACTCTGCCTGCCCTCTAGAAAAAATATATTGCCTAATGAGCTGACCAGGCAGCTTAAATGAAGATAAACCTACACGGCACTCGAATGTACCCAAATTATATAGTCTAACCTGGGCACTAATGCACTGTCTGACACAACCTGAGCCCGGACCTGCTGACCAACACCAAGAGAGCTGACCGCACTCTGAGCACATCAGACCCGCCATGGCCTTAGGTCATCATCTCTTCCCTACCTCAGTTTTCAGGCTGCAGAACCTAGACCTTATCTCCAATCACTGCCCACGGGTGACTGTGATGCAGAAATCAGAACTCTTCCTGACCCATGGCAAGAAACCTTGTGGTTGGCATGTTGTCCAACGTTCAGTGTAGGAGAAACCAGCATTCACCCTGAGGCCCCGCCCATTCTTGAGTGCGACGAGAGCATAAACACGCATTGTGACTTCAGCGTGAGTCCTGCCCTCTAGTAAGTCCTCTCAGTGGCTGGACCATTAGATGTCATAATGGCCTTGACATGTCCGAAGGCCCCAATTTTTAACCAGATTTCTGGTTGTCCAGTCGCCCCTCCCCAGGGCTCTACTCTGGAATCCCTCATTTGGTGGGACATCTGAGGTTGAAAAACAAAATGAAACAAATCAACCACAACAAAAAAATGGACTTCTTCCATCCCCAGAATGACCCCAAACTCTTTGGACGGGACCGAAACCCCAGAGAGTAAGACTCGTCCATTTCCCATGAAGTCACCCGGCAATTTCACGACCATGAGTGACACGATACCCAGAGACAAAAAACTTGAGCAAGAGCCTCTCACTCGCCCTTTTTTCATATCCCGAAGTGTTCTCCTCATGGTCTGTAGATCAGTCCTGCCATACCTATGACCCAAAACATAAGCCGAGTTTGTGTTTTCAGACAACTGTCCAAACAGCTCTGGCCTACACACCCTACAGGCTCAGGGCCCTGGAGCCAAACCTGAGGACTGTACTTGCCCTCTCCAAGGGAATTGTATGTGCCCATTCCAATGGCCACAACCCCACTAATAGGATAACCTCCAAAGTCCCTGAGGCCATCCCAAGACTTGTGGCTTCCCAGGACAAAAAGGGGCAATCTGAGCCCATCTGAGAACCTACCTGCACTCAGACCCGTAGACTGATGTCCCCAGAGGTAAAAAGGAATGAACAGGCCCCTAGGCACTAATCGGATCCATTGCTTTGGTTTCCAGGCATCTCTCCTCAGAGGCCTGGATTTCAATACCAGCATATGGCTGTTTCTTGACTCACCCATCAAAACAAATCTCATCTACACATGGGAAACATGCACGTTGGAGCTGTGTAAAAGCCTCTGTTTAGGGGAACCCTTCAGGGCCCCAGGGCCACCGCTTCATTCCAAGGTCTCCATAGACACAAAAACATATTAGGACACATCCACAGGAGAGTCCATTTCAACTCAGCCTCCTCGGTTGCCCCCCACATCCAGCAGATCTAACCTGTCTTGTTGCTTGGAGACAATTGGAATGCGAGGTGGGCTACCCAGCCATCCATCCTTAGAACCCTGCTCGGAATCGTGGGCCTGGAGCCAACCAACAGGTCTCAATTGTCCTGCCGAAGAATCTTTGCAGTTTGGAGCTTCTCACAACTCCCATCGTGGGAAAACACCCATGTCCTCGTGATCCAACCCCCTTCAAGAAAGGGCCATCAGGGCAGAAAGTCCAACCTGAGCGGTCGTCTGATCCTTGCCCTGACTTCAGATGCACGAGATCTCGATTGAGGTCTGTAGATTGTGCCTGCCATATCCTCACCCAGAAACCGAGGCCTAGCTTGGGTTCTCAGACTCCGTCCTCAGACTACTGGCCCACAAGCCCTCCAGTTTGGCAATCCAGAACTACAATGCCGCACTCTGCCTGCCCTACAGAAGTAAAACATTGCCCTCATGGCTACCCCGAAACCCCAAATGAGGATCCACCTGCACGCCATTCGGCTGTACCCCAAACATATAGGCTGACCTGGGCACTATTTCCCCTTCTGACCCAGCCTGAGCCTGGACCTCCTGGTCCCACCCAGACACCTGGCCGCACACTGAGCACATCGGTCCCGCCATGGCCTTAGGTCGTCATCTCTTCCCAACTGCGGTTTTCTGGCTCCAGAACCTAGACCTTATCTCCAACCACTGCCCAGGGTTGAAAATGATGCAGAAATCAGAACTTTTTCCCCATGGCAAGAAACCTTATGGTTGGCATGTTTTCCAACGTTCAGTGTAGTTGAAACAAGCGTGGCCCATGAGGCCCAGCCCATGCTTGCAGGCCACATTGGTCACAAACACACATTGTGACCCTCAGCCTGAGCCCAGTCCTCAGGTAAGGCATCTCAGGGCCTATATGAAGAGACAGCATATTGGGCTTGCCATGCCCCTAGGCCCCAATTTTTAACCATAGTTCGGGGTGTCCCTTCACTCTTCCCCAGGGCTCTGCTTTGGAATTCCTCTTTTGGTGGGACACCTGAGGTAACAAACCTGAAAGGAGTCCTCCCATCCCACAGATTGACAAAAAACAATTGGGATCGGGCCAAATCCACAGAGAGGAAGATTCGTACATGGCCTATGATATCTCCCCAACATTCCACGGCCATCGCTGAAACAAAATCCAGAGACAAAAGCCAAAGCAAGCGCCTCAGACTCGCACTTTCTTCATATCCTGAAGAGTTCTTCTCATGGTTTGTAGATCGGGCGTGCCATACCTACGTCCCCAAACTTAAGCTGAGTTTGTGTTTTCAGTCTTCTGTCCTCAAAGTCCTGGGCCACACTCCCTCCAGGCTGGGGCACCTGGAGCCACACATAAGGACTGCCCCCACGCAATACATGGGAATTCTGCCCATTCAATTGTCAAAAATCGTACAAATTAGGAGAACCCTCCAAAGTCCCTGAGGCCATCCCAATAGTGTAGGTCGCCCGGGACAAAAAAGGGCGGTTGATACCGGCTGAGCATCTACCTCCACTCATCTACCTCCACTCATACCAAGAAGATTGAACCAGACAGGACCCGAGGCCATTATCGGATCCATTGCTTTGGTTTACAGGCATGTCTCCTCAAAAGCCTGGATTCAAATACCAGCAAAGGGGATTTCCTGAGGCACCCTTCAGAACAAATATCGTCTCCACAAGGAAACTTGTGCATGGGAGCTATGCCAAAGCTTAGGAGAAAACTTCAGGGTCCCGGTACCACCTCCCCATTCAAAGGCCCTCATGAACACAAACACACGTTAGGACCCATCCTCTGGAAAGTGCATTTCAACTCAGCCACCCCGGGTGCTCCCGCAGATCCATTAGGTCTAAACTGTCTTGTTGCTAGGAGACAATTGGAAGGCGAGGCGGACTTCCCAGGCATCCATCCTCGAACGGTGCTCTGGAGTCATTCCATATGGGATGTCCTGGAGCTGTCCAACAGGTCTCAATTGTCCCGCAGAAGGAATCCTTGAAGAGGGCATCCCACATCTCCCAAATGGAAAACCTCCATGGCCTCGAGATTTCGCTCCCTTCATGAAGGGGCCGTCATGCACAGAAACTCCAACCTGAGCCAACGTCGGATCCTCGCCCTGACTTCAGATGCATGAGATATTGGTTCAGATCTGAAGGGGGTACCTGCCGTGCCCTCACCCTGAATCCGAAGTCTAGCTTGTGTTCTCAGACTTCCGTCCTCACTCTCCTGGCCCCGAAGCCCTCAAGTTTGGCAATTCCGGACCGACAATGAAGCACTCTGCCTACCCTCTAGAAAAAATATATTCCCTAATGAGCGCCCAGGCAGCTTAAATAAGGATAAACCTAAACGGCACTCGAAGGTACCCAAATTATATAGTCTAACAGGGCACTAATGCACTGTCTGACACAACCTGAGCCCGGACCTGCTGACGAACACCCAGACAGCTGACCGCACGCTGAGCACATCAGACCCGCCATGGCCTTAGGTCATCATCTCTTCCCTACCTCAGTTTTCAGGCTTCAGAACCTAGACCTTATCTCCAAACACTGCCCACGGGTGACTGTGATGCAGAAATCAGAACTCTTCCTGACCCATGGTAAGAAACCTTGTGGTTGGCATGTTGTCCAACGTTCAGTGTAGGAGAAACCAGCATTCAACCTGAGGCCCCGCCCATTCTTGAGTGCGACGAGAGCATAAACACACATTGTGACCTCAGCGTGTGTCCAGTACTCTAGTAAGTCCTCTCAGTGGATGGACCATTAGATGTCATAATGGGCTTGACATGTCCCTAGTCCCCAATTTTTAACCAGATTTCTGGTTGTCCAGTCGCCCCACCCCAGGGCTCTACTCTGGAATCCCTCATTTGGTGGGACATCTGAGGTTGAAATACAAAATGAAACAAATCGACAACAACAAAAAAACGGTCTTCTTCCATCCCCAGAATGACCCCAAACTCTTTGGACGGGACCGAACCCCCAGAGAGTAAGACTCGTCCATTTCCCATGAAGTCACCCGGCAATTTCACGACCATGAGTGACACGATATCCAGAGACGAAAACTTGAGCAAGAGCCTCACACTCGCCCTTTTTTCATATCCCGAAGTGTTCTCCTCATGGTCTGTAGATCAGTCCTGCCATACCTATGACCCAAAACATAAGCCGAGTTTGTGTTTTCAGACAACTGTCCAAACAGCTCTGGCCTACACACCCTACAGGCTCAGGGCCATGGAGCCAAACCTGAGGACTGTACTTGCCCTCTCCAAGGGAATTGTATGTGCCCATTCCAATGGCCACAACCCTACTAGTAGGATAACCTCCAAAGTCCCTGAGGCCATCCCAATAGTTGTGGCTTCCCAGGACAAACAGGGGCAATCTGAGCCCATCTGAGCACCTACCTGCACTCAGACCCGTAGACTGATGTCCCCAGAGGTAAAAAGGAACGAACAGGCCCCTAGGCACTAATCGGATCCATTGCTTTGGTTTCCAGGCATCTCTCCTCAGAGGCCTGGATTTCAATACCAACATATGGCTGTTTCTTGACTCACCCATCAGAACAAATCTCATCTACACATGGGAAACATGCACGTTGGAGCTGTGTCAAAGCCTCTGTTTAGGAGAACCCTTCAGGGCCCCAGGGCCACCGCTTCATTCCAAGGTCTCCATAGACACAAAAACATATTAGGACACATCCACAGGAGAGTCCATTTCAACTCAGCCTCCTCGGTTGCCCCCCACATCCAGCAGATCTAACCTCTCTTGTTGCTTGGAGACAATTGGAATGCGAGGTGGGCTACCCAGCCATCCATCCTTAGAACCCTGCTCGGAATCGTGGGCCTGGAGCCAACCAACAGGTCTCAATTGTCCTGCAGAAGAATCTTTGCAGTTTGGAGCTTCTCACAACTCCCATCGTGGGAAAACCCCCATGTCCTCGTGATCCAACCCCCTTCAAGAAAGGGCCATCAGGGCAGAAAGTCCAACCTGAGCGATCGTCTGATCCTTGCCCTGACTTCAGATGCACGAGATCTTGATTGAGGTCTGTAGATTGTGCCTGCCATATCCTCACCCAGAAACCTAGGCCTAGCTTGGGTTCTCAGACTCCGTCCTCAGACTACTGGCCCACAAGCCCTCCAGTTGGGCAATCCAGAACTACAATGCCGCACTCTGCCTGCCCTACAGAAGTAAAACATTGCCCTCAGGGCTACCCCGAAACCGCAAATGAGGATCAACCTGCACGCCATTCGGCTGTACCCCAAACATATAGGCTGACCTGGGGACTATTTCCCCTTCTGACCCAGCCTGAGCCTGGACCTCCTGGTCCCACCCAGACAGCTGGCCGCACACTGAGCACATCGGACCCGCCATGGCCTTAGGTCGTCATCTCTTCCCAACTGCGGTTTTCAGGCTCCAGAACCTAGACCTTATCTCCAACCACTGCCCAGGGTTGAAAATAATGCAGAAATCAGAACTCTTTCCCCATGGCAAGAAACCTTGTGGTTGGCATGTTGTCCAACGTTCAGTATAGTTGAAACAAGCGTGGCCCAGGAGGCACAGCCCATGCTTGCGGGCCACATTGCTCACAAACACACATTGTGACCCTCAGCCTAAGCCCAGTCCTCAGGTAAGGCCTCTCAGGGCCTATATGAAGAGACAGCATATTGGGCTTGCCATGCCCCTAGGCCGCAATTTTTAACCATAGTTCGGGTTGTCCCTTCACTCTTCCCCAGGGCTCTGCTTTGGAATTCCTCTTTTGGTGGGACACCTGAGGTAACAAACCTGAAAGGAGTCCTCCCATCCCACATATTGACGAAAAACAATTGGGATCTGGCCAAATCCACAGAGAGGAAGATTCGTCCATGGCCCATGAGACCTCCCCAACATTCCACGGCCATCGCTGAAACAAAATCCAGAGACAAAAGCCTGAGCAAGCGCCTCAGACTCGCTCATTCTTCATATCCTGAAGAGTTCTTCTCATGGTTTGTAGATCGGGCGTGCCATACCTACGTCCCCAAACTTAAGCTGAGTTTGTGTTTTTAGTCTTCTGTCCTAAAGTCCTGGGCCACACTCCCTCCAGGCTGGGGCCCCTGGAGCCACACATTAGGACTGCCCCCACCCAATCCATGGGAATTCTGCCCATTCCATTGTCAAAAATCGTACAAATTAGGAGAACCCTCCAAAGTCCCTGAGGCCATCCCAATAGTGTCGGTCGCCCGGGACAAAAAAGGGCGGTTGATACCGGCTGAGCATCTACCTCCACTCATCTACCTCCACTCATACCAAGAAGATTGAACCAGACAGAACCCGATCCATTATCGGATCCATTGCTTTGGTTTACAGGCATGTCTCCTCAGACTCCTGGATTCCCATACCAGCAGAGGGGATTTCCTGAGGCACCCATCAGAACAAATCTCGTCTCCACAAGGAAACTTGGGCATGGGAGCTAAGCCAATGCTTAGGAGAATACTTCAGGGTCCCGGTGCCACCTCCCCATTCCCAGGCCCTCATGGACACAAACACACGTTAGGACCCATTCTCTGGAAAGTGCATTTCAACTCAGCCACCCCGGTTGCTCCCGCAGATCCATTATATCTAAACTGTCTTGTTGCTAGGAGACAATTGGAAGGCGAGGCGGACTTCCCAGGCATCCATCCTCGAACAGTGATCTGGAGTCATTCCATATGGGCTGTCCTGGAGCTGTCCATCAAGTCTCAATTGTCCCGCAGAAGGAATCCTTGAAGGGGGCATCCCACATCTCCCAACGTGGAAAACCTCCATGGCCTCGAGATTCCGCTCCCTTCATGAAGGGGCCGTCATGCACAGAAACTCCAACCTGAGCCAACGTGGGATCCTAGCCCTGACTTCAGATGCATGAGATATTGGTTCAGATCTGGAGGGGGTACCTGCCGTGCCCTCACCCTGAATCCGAAGTCTAGCTTGTGTTCTCAGACTTCAGTCCTCACTCTCCTGGCCCCGAAGCCCTCAAGTTTGGCAATTCCGGACCGACAATGAAGCACTCTGCCTGCCCTCTAGAAAAAATTGATTGCCTAATGAGCAGCCCAGGCAGCTTAAATGAGGATAAACCTACACGGCACTCGAATGTACCCAAATTATATAGTCTAACCTGGGCACTAATGCACTGTCTGACACAACCTGAGCCCGGACCTGCTGACCAACTCCCAGACAGCTGACCGCACGCTGAGCACATCAGACCCGCCATGGCCTTAGGTCATCATCTCTTCCCTACCTCAGTTTTCAGGCTTCAGAACCTAGACCTTATCTCCAATCACTGCCCACGGGTGACTGTGATGCAGAAATCAGAACTCTTCCTGACCCATGGCAAGAAACCTTGTGGTTGGCATGTTGTCCAACGTTCAGTGTAGGAGAAACCAGCATTCACCCTGAGGCCCCGCCCATTATTGAGTGCGACGAGAGCATAAACACGCATTGTGACCTCAGCGTGAGTCCTGTCCTCTAGTAAGTCCTCTCAGTGGCTGGACCATTAGATGTCATAATGGGCTTGATATGTCCCTAGTCCCCAATTTTTAACCAGATTCCTGGTTGTTCAGTCGCCCCACCCCAGGGCTCTACTCTGGAATCCCTCATTTGGTGGGACATCTGAGGTTGAAAAACAAAATGAAACAAATCGACAACAACAACAAAACGGACTTCTTCCATCCCCAGAATGACCCCAAACTCTTTGGACGGGACCGAACCCGCAGAGAATAAGACTCGTCCATTTCCCAAGAAGTCACCCGGCAATTTCACGACCATGAGTGACACGATATCCAGAGACAAAAACTTGAGCAAGAGCCTCACACTCGCCCTTTTTTCATATCCCGAAGTGTTCTCCTCATGGTCTGTAGATCAGTCCTGCCATACCTATGACCCAAAACATAAGCCGAGTTTGTGTTTTCAGACAACTGTCCAAACAGCTCTGGCCTACAACCCTACAGGCTCAGGGCCCTGGAGCCAAACCTGAGGACTGTACTTGCCCTCTCCAAGGGAATTGTATGTGGCCATTCCAATGGCCACAACCCTACTAGTAGGATAACCTCCAAAGTCCCTGAGGCCATCCCAATAGTTGTGGCTTCCCAGGACAAACAGGGGCAATCTGAGCCCATCTGAGCACCTACCTGCACTCAGACCCGTAGACTGATGTCCCCAGAGGTAAAAAGGAACGAACAGGCCCCTAGGCACTAATCGGATCCATTGCTTTGGTTTCCAGGCATCTCTCCTCAGAGGCCTGGATTTCAATACCAGCATATGGCTGTTTCTTGACTCACCCATCAGAACAAATCTCATCTACACATGGGAAACATGCACGTTGGAGCTGTGTCAAAGCCTCTGTTTAGGAGAACCTTTCAGGGCCCCAGGGCCACCGCTTCATTCCAAGGTCTCCATAGACACAAAAATATATTAGGACACATCCCCAGGAGAGTCCATTTCAACTCAGCCTCCTCGGTTGCCCCCCACATCCAGCAGATCTAAACTGTCTTGTTGCTTGGGGACAATTGGAATGCGAGGTGGGCTATCCAGCCATCCATCCTTAGAACCCTGCTCGGAGTCGTTGGCCTGGAGCCAACCAACAGGTCTCAATTGTCCTGCAGAAGAATCTTTGCAGTTTGGAGCTTCTCAAAACTCCCATCGTGGGAAAACCCCCATGTCCTCGTGATCCAACCCCCTTCAAGAAAGGGCCATTAGGGCAGAAAGTCCAACCTGAGCGATCGTCTGATCCTTGCCCTGACTTCAGATGCACGAGATCTCTATTGAGGTCTGTAGATTGTGCCTGCCATATGCTCACCCAGACACCTAGGACTAGCTTGGGTTCTCAGACTCCGTCCTCAGACTACTGCCCCACAAGCCCTCCAGTTTGGCAATCGAGAACTACAATGCCGCACTCTGCCTGCCCTATAGATGTAAAATATTGCCCTCAGGGCTACCCCGAAACCCCAAATGAGGATCAACCTGCACGCCATTCGGCTGTACCCCAAACATATAGGCTGACCTGGGCACTATTTCCCCTTCTGACCCAGCCTGAGCCTGGACCTCCTGGTCCCACCCAGACAGCTGGCCGCACACTGAGCACATCGGACCCGCCATGGCCTTAGGTGGTCATCTCTTCCCAACTGCGGTTTTCAGGCTCCAGAACCTAGACCTTATCACCAACCACTGCCCAGGTCTGAAAATGATGCAGAAATCAGAACTCTTTCCCCATGGCAAGAAACCTTGTGCTTGGCATGTTGTCCAACGTTCAGTGTAGTTGAAACAAGCGTGGCCCATGAGGCCCAACCCATGCATGCGGGCCACATTGGTCACAAACACACATTGTGACCCTCAGCCTGAGCCCAGTCCTCAGGTAAGGCCTCTCAGGGCCTATATGAAGAGACAGCATATTGGGCTTGCCATGCCCCTAGGCCCCAATTTTTAACCATAGTTCGGGTTGTCCCTTCACACTTCCCCAGGGCTCTGCTTTGGAATTCCTCTTTTGGTGGGACACCTGAGGTAACAAACCTGAAAGTAGTCCTCCCATCCCACAGATTGACGAAAAACAATTGGGATCGGGCCAAATCCACAGAGAGGAAGATTCGTCCATGGCCCATGAGACATCCCCAACATTCCACGGCCATCGCTGAAACAAAATCCAGAGACAAAAGCCTGAGCAAGCGCCTCAGACTCGCTCATTCTTCATATCCTGAAGAGTTCTTCTCATGGTTTGTAGATCGGGCGTGCCATACCTACGTCCCCAAACTTAAGCTGAGTTTGTGTTTTCAGTCTTCTGTCCTCAAAGTCCTGGGCCACACTCCCTCCAGGCAGGGCCCCTGGAGCCACACATTAGGACTGCCCCCACCCAATCCATGGGAATTCTGCCCATTCCATTGTCAAACATCGTACAAATTAGGAGAACCCTCCAAAGTCCCTGAGGCCATCCCAATAGTGTAGGTCGCCCGGGACAAAAAAGGGCGGTTGATACCGGCTGGGCATCTACCTCCACTCAATTACCTCCACTCATACCAAGAAGATTGAACCAGACAGGACCCGAGGCCATTATCGGATCCATTGCTTTGGTTTACAGGCATGTCTCCTCAAATGCCTGGATTCCAATACCAGCAGAGGGGATTTCCTGAGGCACCCATCAGAACAAATCTCGTCTCCACAAGGAAACTTGTGCATGGGAGCTAAGCCAAAGCTTAGGAGAATACTTCAGGGTCCCGGTGCCACCTCCCCATTCCAAGGCCCTCATGGACACAAACACACGTTAGGACCCATCCTCTGGAAAGTGCATTTCAACTCAGCCACCCCGGTTGCTCCCGCAGATCCATTAGGTCTAAACTGTCTTGTTGCTAGGCGACAATTGGAAGGCGAGGCGGACTTCCCAGGCATCCATCCTCGAAAGGTGCTCTGGAGTCATTCCATATGGGATGTCCTGGAGCTGTCCAACAGGTCTCAATTGTCCCGCAGAAGGAATCCTTGAAGGGGGCATCCCACATCTCCCAACGTGGAAAACCTCCATGGCCTCGAGATTCCGCTCCCTTCATGAAGGGGCCGTCATGCACAGAAACTCCAACCTGAGCCAACGTGGGATCCTCGCCCTGACTTCAGATGCATGAGATATTGGTTCAGATCTGCAGGGGGTACCTGCCGTGCCCTCACCCTGAATCCAAAGTCTAGCTTGTGTTCTCAGACTTCCGTCCTCACTCTCCTGGCCCCAAAGCCCTCAAGTTTGGCAATTCCGGACCGACAATGAAGCACTCTGCCTGCCCTCTAGAAAATATATATTGTCTAATGAGCAGCCCAGGCAGCTTAAATGAGGATAAACCTACACGGCACTCGAATGTACCCAAATTATATAGTCTAACCTGGGCACTAATGCACTGTCTGACACAACCTGAGCCCGGACCTGCTGACCAACACCCAGACAGCTGACCGCAAGCTGAGCACATCAGACCCGCCATGGCCTTAGGTCATCATCTCTTCCCTACCTCAGTTTTCAGGCTTCAGAACCTAGACCTTATCTCCAATCACTGCCCACGGGTGACTGTGATGCAGAAATCAGAACTCTTCCTGACCCATGGCAAGAAACCTTGTGGTTGGCATGTTGTCCAACGTTCAGTGTAGGAAAAAGCAGCATTCACCCTGAGGCCCCGCCCATTGTTGCGTGCGAGGAGAGCATAAACACGCATTGTGACATCAACGTGAGTCCTGTCCTCTAGTAAGTCCTCTCAGTGGCTGGACCATTAGATGTCATAATGGGCTTAACATTTCCCTAGTCCCCAATTCTTAACCAGATTTCTGGTTGTCCAGTCGCCCCACCCCAGGGCTCTACTCTGGAATCCCTCATTTGGTGGGACATCTGAGGTTGAAAAACAAAATGAAACAAATCGACAACAACAAAAAAACGGTCTTCTTCCATCCCCAGAATGACCCCAAACTCTTTGGACGGGACCGAACCCCCAGAGAGTAAGACTCGTACATTTCCCATGAAGTCACCCGGCAATTTCACGACCATGAGTGACACGATATCCAGAGACGAAAACTTGAGCAAGAGCCTCACACTCGCCCTTTTTTCATATCCCGAAGTGTTCTCCTCATGGTCTGTAGATCAGTCCTGCCATACCTATGACCCAAAACATAAGCCGAGTTTGTGTTTTCAGACAACTGTCCAAACAGCTCTGGCCTACACAACCTACAGGCTCAGGGCCCTGGAGCCAAACCTGAGGACTGTACTTGCCCTCTCCAAGGGAATTGTATTTGCCCATTCCAATGGCCACAACCCTACTAGTAGTATAACCTAAAGTCCCTGAGTCCATACCAATAGTTGTGGCTTCCCAGGACAAACAGGGGCAATCTGAGCCCATCTGAGCACCTACCTGCACTCAGACCCGTAGACTGATGTTCCCAGAGGTAAAAAGGAACGAACAGGCCCCTAGGCACTAATCGGATCCATTGCTTTGGTTTCCAGGCATCTCTCCTCAGAGGCCTGGATTTCAATACCAACATATGGCTGTTTCTTGACTCACCCATCAGAACAAATCTCATCTACACATGGGAAACATGCACGTTGGAGCTGTGTCAAAGCCTCTGTTTAGAAGAACCCTTAAGGGCCCCAGGGCCACCGCTTCATTCCAAGGTCTCCATAGACACAAAAACATATTAGGACACATCCACAGGAGAGTCCATTTCAACTCAGCCTCCTCGGTTGCCCCCCACATCCAGCAGATCTAACCTGTCTTGTTGCTTGGAGACAATTGGAATGCGAGGTGGGCTACCCAGCCATCCATCCTTAGAACCCTGCTCGGAATCGTTGGCCTGGAGCCAACCAACAGGTCTCAATTGTCCTGCAGAAGAATCTTTGCAGTTTGGAGCTTCTCAAAACTCCCATCGTGGGAAAACCCCCATGTCCTCGTGATCCAACCCCCTTCAAGAAAGGGCCATTAGGGCAGAAAGTCCAACCTGAGCGATCGTCTGATCCTTGCCCTGACTTCAGATGCACGAGATCTCTATTGAGGTCTGTAGATTGTGCCTGCCATATGCTCACCCAGACACCGAGGACTAGCTTGGGTTCTCAGACTCCGTCCTCAGACTACTGCCCCACAAGCCCTCCAGTTTGGCAATCGAGAACTACAATGCCGCACTCTGCCTGCCCTACAGAAGTAAAACATTGCCCTCAGGGCTACCCCGAAACCGCAAATGAGGATCAACCTGCACGCAATTCGGCTGTACCCCAAACATATAGGCTGACCTGGGCACTATTTCCCCTTCTGACCCAGCCTGAGCCTGGACCTCCTGGTCCCACCCAGACAGCTGGCCGCACACTGAGCACATCGGACCCGCCATGGCCTTAGGTCGTCATCTCTTCCCAACTGCGGTTTTCAGGCTCCAGAACCTAGACCTTATCACCAACCACTGCCCAGGTCTGAAAATGATGCAGAAATCAGAACTCTTTCCCCATGGCAAGAAACCTTGTGCTTGGCATGTTGTCCAACGTTCAGTGTAGTTGAAACAAGCGTGGCCCATGAGGCCCAACCCATGCATGCGGGCCACATTGGTCACAAACACACATTGTGACCCTCAGCCTGAGCCCAGTCCTCAGGTAAGGCCTCTCAGGGCCTATATGAAGAGACAGCATATTGGGCTTGCCATGCCCCTAGGCCCCAATTTTTAACCATAGTTCGGGTTGTCCCTTCACACTTCCCCAGGACTCTGCTTTGGAATTCCTCTTTTGGTGGGACACCTGAGGTAACAAACCTGAAAGGAGTCCTCCCATCCCACAGATTGACGAAAAACAATTGGGATCGGGCCAAATCCACAGAGAGGAAGATTCGTCCATGGCCCATGAGACCTCCCCAACATTCCACGGCCATCGCTGAAACAAAATCCAGAGACAAAAGCCTGAGCAAGCGCCTCAGACTCGCTCATTCTTCATATCCTGAAGAGTTCTTCTCATGGTTTGTAGATCGGGCGTGCCATACCTACGTCCCCAAACTTAAGCTGAGTTTGTGTTTTCAGTCTTCTGTCCTCAAAGTCCTGGGCCACACTCCCTCCAGGCTGGGGCCCCTGGAGCCACACATTAGGACTGCCCCCACCCAATCCATGGGAATTCTGCCCATTCCATTGTCAAACATCGTACAAATTAGGAGAAACCTCCAAAGTCCCTGAGGCCATCCCAATAGTGTAGGTCGCCCGGGACAAAAAAGGGCGGTTGATACCGGCTGGGCATCTACCTCCACTCATTTACCTCCACTCATACGAAGAAGATTGAACCAGACAGGACCCGAGGCCATTATCGGATCCATTGCTTTGGTTTACAGGCATGTCTCCTCAAATGCCTGGATTCCAGTACCAGCAGAGGGGATTTCCTGAGGCACCCATCAGAACAAATCTCGTCTCCACAAGGAAACTTGTGCATGGGAGCTAAGCCAAAGCTTAGGAGAATACTTCAGGGTCCCGGTGCCACCTCCCCATTCCAAGGCCCTCATGGACACAAACACACGTTAGGACCCATCCTCTGGAAAGTGCATTTCAACTCAGCCACCCCGGTTGCTCCCGCAGATCCATTAGGTCTAAACTGTCTTGTTGCTAGGCGACAATTGGAAGGCGAGGCGGACTTCCCAGGCATCCATCCTCGAAAGGTGCTCTGGAGTCATTCCATATGGGATGTCCTGGAGCTGTCCAACAGGTCTCAATTGTCCCGCAGAAGGAATCCTTGAAGGGGGCATCCCACATCTCCCAACGTGGAAAACCTCCATGGCCTCGAGATTCCGCTCCCTTCATGAAGGGGCCGTCATGCACAGAAACTCCAACCTGAGCCAACGTGGGATCCTCGCCCTGACTTCAGATGCATGAGATATTGGTTCAGATCTGCAGGGGGTACCTGCCGTGCCCTCACCCTGAATCCAAAGTCTAGCTTGTGTTCTCAGACTTCCGTCCTCACTCTCCTGGCCCCAAAGCCCTCAAGTTTGGCAATTCCGGACCGACAATGAAGCACTCTGCCTGCCCTCTAGAAAATATATATTGTCTAATGAGCAGCCCAGGCAGCTTAAATGAGGATAAACCTACACGGCACTCGAATGTACCCAAATTATATAGTCTAACCTGGGCACTAATGCACTGTCTGACACAACCTGAGCCCGGACCTGCTGACCAACACCCAGACAGCTGACCGCACGCTGAGCACATCAGACCCGCCATGGCCTTAGGTCATCATCTCTTCCCTACCTCAGTTTTCAGGCTTCAGAACCTAGACCTTATCTCCAATCACTGCCCACGGGTGACTGTGATGCAGAAATCAGAACTCTTCCTGACCCATGGCAAGAAACCTTGTGGTTGGCATGTTGTCCAACGTTCAGTGTAGGAGAATCCAGCATTCACCCTGAGGCCCCGCCCATTGTTGCGTGTGAGGAGAGCATAAACACGCATTGTGACATCAACGTGAGTCCTGTCCTCTAGTAAGTCCTCTCAGTGGCTGGACCATTAGATGTCATAATGGGCTTGACATTTCCCTAGTCCCCAATTTTTAACCAGATTTCTGGTTGTCCAGTCGCCCCACCCCAGGGCTCTACTCTGGAATCCCTCATTTGGTGGGACATCTGAGGTTGAAAAACAAAATGAAACAAATCGACAACAACAAAAAAACGGTCTTCTTCCATCCCCAGAATGACCGCAAACTCTTTGGACGGGACAGAACCCCCAGAGAGTAAGACTCGTCCATTTCCCATGAAGTCACCCGGCAATTTCACGACCATGAGTGACACGATATCCAGAGACGAAAACTTGAGCAAGAGCCTCACACTCGCCCTTTTTTCATATCCCGAAGTGTTCTCCTCATGGTCTGTAGATCAGTCCTGCCATACCTATGACCCAAAACATAAGCCGAGTTTGTGTTTTCAGACAACTGTCCAAACAGCTCTGGCCTACACAACCTACAGGCTCAGGGCCCTGGAGCCAAACCTGAGGACTGTACTTGCCCTCTCCAAGGGAATTGTATGTGCCCATTCCAATGGCCACAACCCTACTAGTAGTATAACCTAAAGTCCCTGAGGCCATCCCAATAGTTGTGGCTTCACAGGACAAACAGGGGCAATCTGAGCCCATCTGAGCACCTACCTGCACTCAGACCCGTAGACTGATGTCCCCAGAGGTAAAAAGGAACGAACAGGCCCCTAGGCACTAATCGGATCCATTGCTTTGATTTCCAGGCATCTCTCCTCAGAGGCCTGGATTTCAATACCAACATATGGCTGTTTCTTGACTCACCCATCAGAACAAATCTCATCTACACATGGGAAACATGCACGTTGGAGCTGTGTCAAAGCCTCTGTTTAGAAGAACCCTTCAGGGCCCCAGGGCCACCGCTTCATTCCAAGGTCTCCATAGACACAAAAACATATTAGGACACATCCACAGGAGAGTCCATTTCAACTCAGCCTCCTCGGTTGCCCCCCACATCCAGCAGATCTAACCTGTCTTGTTGCTTGGAGACAATTGGAATGCGAGGTGGGCTACCCAGCCATCCATCCTTAGAACCCTGCTCGGAATCATTGGCCTGGAGCCAACCAACAGGTCTCAATTGTCCTGCAGAAGAATCTTTGCAGTTTGGAGCTTCTCACAACTCCCATCGTGGGAAAACCCCCATGTCCTCGTGATCCAACCCCCTTCAAGAATGGGCCATCAGGGCAGAAAGTCCAACCTGAGCGATCGTCTGATCCTTGCCCTGACTTCAGATGCACGAGATCTTGATTGAGGTCTGTAGATTGTGCCAGCCATATCCACACCCAGAAACCTAGGCCTAGCTTGGGTTCTCAGACTCCGTCCTCAGACTACTGGCCCACAAGCCCTCCAGTTGGGCAATCCAGAACTACAATGCCGCACTCTGCCTGCCCTACAGAAGTAAAACATTGCCCTCAGGGCTACCCCGAAACCGCAAATGAGGATCAACCTGCACGCCATTCGGCTGTACCCCAAACATATAGGCTGACCTGGGCACTATTTCCCCTTCTGACCCAGCCTGAGCCTGGACCTCCTGGTCCCACCCAGACAGCTGGCCGCACACTGAGCACATCGGACCCGCCATGGCCTTAGGTCGTCATCTCTTCCCAACTGCGGTTTTCAGGCTCCAGAACCTAGACCTTATCACCAACCACTGCCCAGGTCTGAAAATGATGCAGAAATCAGAACTCTTTCCCCATGGCAAGAAACCTTGTGCTTGGCATGTTGTCCAACGTTCAGTGTAGTTGAAACAAGCGTGGCCCATGAGGCCCAACCCATGCATGCGGGCCACATTGGTCACAAACACACATTGTGACCCTCAGCCTGAGCCCAGTCCTCAGGTAAGGCCTCTCAGGGCCTATATGAAGAGACAGCATATTGGGCTTGCCATGCCCCTAGGCCCCAATTTTTAACCATAGTTCGGGTTGTCCCTTCACACTTCCCCAGGACTCTGCTTTGGAATTCCTCTTTTGGTGGGACACCTGAGGTAACAAACCTGAAAGGAGTCCTCCCATCCCACAGATTGACGAAAAACAATTGGGATCGGGCCAAATCCACAGAGAGGAAGATTCGTCCATGGCCCATGAGACCTCCCCAACATTCCACGGCCATCGCTGAAACAAAATCCAGAGACAAAAGCCTGAGCAAGCGCCTCAGACTCGCTCATTCTTCATATCCTGAAGAGTTCTTCTCATGGTTTGTAGATCGGGCGTGCCATACCTACGTCCCCAAACTTAAGCTGAGTTTGTGTTTTCAGTCTTCTGTCCTCAAAGTCCTGGGCCACACTCCCTCCAGGCTGGGGCCCCTGGAGCCACACATTAGGACTGCCCCCACCCAATCCATGGGAATTCTGCCCATTCCATTGTCAAACATCGTACAAATTAGGAGAAACCTCCAAAGTCCCTGAGGCCATCCCAATAGTGTAGGTCGCCCGGGACAAAAAAGGGCGGTTGATACCGGCTGGGCATCTACCTCCACTCATTTACCTCCACTCATACGAAGAAGATTGAACCAGACAGGACCCGAGGCCATTATCGGATCCATTGCTTTGGTTTACAGGCATGTCTCCTCAAATGCCTGGATTCCAGTACCAGCAGAGGGGATTTCCTGAGGCACCCATCAGAACAAATCTCGTCTCCACAAGGAAACTTGTGCATGGGAGCTAAGCCAAAGCTTAGGAGAATACTTCAGGGTCCCGGTGCCACCTCCCCATTCCAAGGCCCTCATGGACACAAACACACGTTAGGACCCATCCTCTGGAAAGTGCATTTCAACTCAGCCACCCCGGTTGCTCCCGCAGATCCATTAGGTCTAAACTGTCTTGTTGCTAGGCGACAATTGGAAGGCGAGGCGGACTTCCCAGGCATCCATCCTCGAAAGGTGCTCTGGAGTCATTCCATATGGGATGTCCTGGAGCTGTCCAACAGGTCTCAATTGTCCCGCAGAAGGAATCCTTGAAGGGGGCATCCCACATCTCCCAACGTGGAAAACCTCCATGGCCTCGAGATTCCGCTCCCTTCATGAAGGGGCCGTCATGCACAGAAACTCCAACCTGAGCCAACGTGGGATCCTCGCCCTGACTTCAGATGCATGAGATATTGGTTCAGATCTGCAGGGGGTACCTGCCGTGCCCTCACCCTGAATCCAAAGTCTAGCTTGTGTTCTCAGACTTCCGTCCTCACTCTCCTGGCCCCAAAGCCCTCAAGTTTGGCAATTCCGGACCGACAATGAAGCACTCTGCCTGCCCTCTAGAAAATATATATTGTCTAATGAGCAGCCCAGGCAGCTTAAATGAGGATAAACCTACACGGCACTCGAATGTACCCAAATTATATAGTCTAACCTGGGCACTAATGCACTGTCTGACACAACCTGAGCCCGGACCTGCTGACCAACACCCAGACAGCTGACCGCACGCTGAGCACATCAGACCCGCCATGGCCTTAGGTCATCATCTCTTCCCTACCTCAGTTTTCAGGCTTCAGAACCTAGACCTTATCTCCAATCACTGCCCACGGGTGACTGTGATGCAGAAATCAGAACTCTTCCTGACCCATGGCAAGAAACCTTGTGGTTGGCATGTTGTCCAACGTTCAGTGTAGGAGAATCCAGCATTCACCCTGAGGCCCCGCCCATTGTTGCGTGTGAGGAGAGCATAAACACGCATTGTGACATCAACGTGAGTCCTGTCCTCTAGTAAGTCCTCTCAGTGGCTGGACCATTAGATGTCATAATGGGCTTGACATTTCCCTAGTCCCCAATTTTTAACCAGATTTCTGGTTGTCCAGTCGCCCCACCCCAGGGCTCTACTCTGGAATCCCTCATTTGGTGGGACATCTGAGGTTGAAAAACAAAATGAAACAAATCGACAACAACAAAAAAACGGTCTTCTTCCATCCCCAGAATGACCGCAAACTCTTTGGACGGGACAGAACCCCCAGAGAGTAAGACTCGTCCATTTCCCATGAAGTCACCCGGCAATTTCACGACCATGAGTGACACGATATCCAGAGACGAAAACTTGAGCAAGAGCCTCACACTCGCCCTTTTTTCATATCCCGAAGTGTTCTCCTCATGGTCTGTAGATCAGTCCTGCCATACCTATGACCCAAAACATAAGCCGAGTTTGTGTTTTCAGACAACTGTCCAAACAGCTCTGGCCTACACAACCTACAGGCTCAGGGCCCTGGAGCCAAACCTGAGGACTGTACTTGCCCTCTCCAAGGGAATTGTATGTGCCCATTCCAATGGCCACAACCCTACTAGTAGTATAACCTAAAGTCCCTGAGGCCATCCCAATAGTTGTGGCTTCACAGGACAAACAGGGGCAATCTGAGCCCATCTGAGCACCTACCTGCACTCAGACCCGTAGACTGATGTCCCCAGAGGTAAAAAGGAACGAACAGGCCCCTAGGCACTAATCGGATCCATTGCTTTGATTTCCAGGCATCTCTCCTCAGAGGCCTGGATTTCAATACCAACATATGGCTGTTTCTTGACTCACCCATCAGAACAAATCTCATCTACACATGGGAAACATGCACGTTGGAGCTGTGTCAAAGCCTCTGTTTAGAAGAACCCTTCAGGGCCCCAGGGCCACCGCTTCATTCCAAGGTCTCCATAGACACAAAAACATATTAGGACACATCCACAGGAGAGTCCATTTCAACTCAGCCTCCTCGGTTGCCCCCCACATCCAGCAGATCTAACCTGTCTTGTTGCTTGGAGACAATTGGAATGCGAGGTGGGCTACCCAGCCATCCATCCTTAGAACCCTGCTCGGAATCATTGGCCTGGAGCCAACCAACAGGTCTCAATTGTCCTGCAGAAGAATCTTTGCAGTTTGGAGCTTCTCACAACTCCCATCGTGGGAAAACCCCCATGTCCTCGTGATCCAACCCCCTTCAAGAATGGGCCATCAGGGCAGAAAGTCCAACCTGAGCGATCGTCTGATCCTTGCCCTGACTTCAGATGCACGAGATCTTGATTGAGGTCTGTAGATTGTGCCTGCCATATCCACACCCAGAAACCTAGGCCTAGCTTGGGTTCTCAGACTCCGTCCTCAGACTACTGGCCCACAAGCCCTCCAGTTGGGCAATCCAGAACTACAATGCCGCACTCTGCCTGCCCTACAGAAGTAAAACATTGCCCTCAGGGCTACCCCGAAACCGCAAATGAGGATCAACCTGCACGCCATTCGGCTGTACCCCAAACATATAGGCTGACCTGGGCACTATTTCCCCTTCTGACCCAGCCTGAGCCTGGACCTCCTGGTCCCACCCAGACAGCTGGCCGCACACTGAGCACATCGGACCCGCCATGGCCTTAGGTCGTCATCTCTTCCCAACTGCGGTTTTCAGGCTCCAGAACCTAGACCTTATCTCCAACCACTGCCCAGGGTTGAAAATGATGCAGAAATCAGAACTCTTTCCCCATGGCAAGAAACCTTGTGGTTGGCATGTTGTCCAACGTTCAGTGTAGTTGAAACAAGCGTGGCCCATGAGGCCCAGCCAATGCTTGCGGGCCACATTGCTCACAAACACACATTGTGACCCTCAGCCTGAGCCCAGTCCTCAGGTAAGGGCTCTCAGGGCCTATAAAAAGAGACAGCATATTGGGCTTGCCATGCCCCTAGGCCGCAATTTTTAACCATAGTTTGGGTTGTCCCTTCACTCTTCCCCAGGGCTCTGCTTTGGAATTCCTCTTTTGGTGGGACACCTGAGGTAACAAACCTGAAAGGAGTCCTCCCATCCCACATATTGACGAAAAACAATTGGGATCTGGCCAAATCCACAGAGAGGAAGATTCGTCCATGGCCCATGAGACCTCCCCAACATTCCACGGCCATCGCTGAAACAAAATCCAGAGACAAAATCCTGAGCAAGCGCCTCAGACTCGCTCATTCTTCATATCCTGAAGAGTTCTTCTCATGGTTTGTAGATCGGGCGTGCCATACCTACGTCCCCAAACTTAAGCTGAGTTTGTGTTTTCAGTCTTCTGTCCTCAAAGTCCTGGGCCACACTCCCTCCAGGCTGGGGCCCCTGGAGCCACACATTAGGACTGCCCCCACCCAATCCATGGCAATTCTGCCCATTCCATTGTCAAAAATCGTACAAATTAGGAGAACCCTCCAAAGTCCCTGAGGCCATCCCAATAGTGTCGGTCGCCCGGGACAAAAAAGGGCGGTTGATACCGGCTGAGCATCTACCTCCACTCATCTACCTCCACTCATACCAAGAAGATTGAACCAGACAGGACCCGAGGCCATTATCGGATCCATTGCTTTGGTTTACAGGCATGTCTCCTCAGACTCCTGGATTCCAATACCAGCAGAGGGGATTTCCTGAGGCACCCATCAGAACAAATCTCGTCTCCACAAGGAAACTTGGGCATGGGAGCTAAGCCAAAGCTTAGGAGAATACTTCAGGGTCCCGGTGCCACCTCCCCATTCCCAGGCCCTCATGGACACAAACACACATTAGGACCCATTCTCTGGAAAGTGCATTTCAACTCAGCCACCCCGGTTGCTCCCGCAGATCCATTATATCTAAACTGTCTTGTTGCTAGGAGACAATTGGAAGGCGAGGCGGACTTCCCAGGCATCCATCCTCGAACAGTGATCTGGAGTCAGTCCTGGAGCTGTCCATCAGGTCTCAATTGTCCCGCAGAAGGAATCCTTGAAGGGGGCATCCCACATCTCCCAACGTGGAAAACCTCCATGGCCTCAAGATTCCGCTCCCTTCATGAAGGGGCCGTCATGCACAGAAACTCCAACCTGAGCCAACGTGGGATCCTCGCCCTGACTTCAGATGCATGAGATATTGGTTCAGATCTGGAGGGGGTACCTGCCGTGCCCTCACCCTGAATCCGAAGTCTAGCTTGTGTTCTCAGACTTCCGTCCTCACTCTCCTGGCCCCGAAGCCCTCAATTTGGCAATTCCGGACCGACAATGAAGCACTCTGCCTGCCCTCTAGAAAAAATTGATTGCCTAATGAGCAGCCCAGGCAGCTTAAATGAGGATAAACCTACACGGCACTCGAATGTACCCAAATTATATAGTCTAACCTGGGCACTAATGCACTGTCTGACACAACCTGAGCCCGGACCTGCTGACCAACTCCCAGACAGCTGACCGCACGCTGAGCACATCAGACCCGCCATGGCCTTAGGTCATCATCTCTTCCCTACCTCAGTTTTCAGGCTTCAGAACCTAGACCTTATCTCCAATCACTGCCCACGGGTGACTGTGATGCAGAAATCAGAACTCTTCCTGACCCATGGCAAGAAACCTTGTGGTTGGCATGTTGTCCAACGTTCAGTGTAGGAGAAACCAGCATTCACCCTGAGGCCCCGCCCATTCGTGAGTGCGACGAGATCATAAACACGCATTGTGACCTCAGCGTGAGTCCTGTCCTCTAGTAAGTCCTCTCAGTGGCTGGACCATTAGATGTCATAATGGGCTTGACATTTCCCTAGTCCCCAATTTTTAACCAGATTTCTGGTTGTCCAGTCGCCCCACCCCAGGGCTCTACTCTGGAATCCCTCATTTGGTGGGACATCTGAGGTTGAAAAACAAAATGAAACAAATCGACAACAACAAAGAAACGGTCTTCTTCCATCCCCAGAATGACCCCAAACTCTTTGGACGGGACAGAACCCCCAGAGAGTAAGACTCGTCCATTTCCCATGAAGTCACCCGGCAATTTCACGACCATGAGTGACACGATATCCAGAGACGAAAACTTGAGCAAGAGCCTCACACTCGCCCTTTTTTCATATCCCGAAGTGTTCTCCTCATGGTCTGTATATCAGTCCTGCCATACCTATGACCCAAAACATAAGCCGAGTTTGTGTTTTCAGACAACTGTCCAAACAGCTCTGGCCTACACACCCTACAGGCTCAGGGCCCTGGAGCCAAACCTGAGGACTGTACTTGCCCTCTCCAAGGGAATTGTATGTGCCCATTCCAATGGCCACAACCCTACTAGTAGGATAACCTCCAAAGTCCCTGAGGCCATCCCAATAGTTGTGGCTTCCCAGGACAAACAGGGGCAATCTGAGCCCATCTGAGCACCTACCTGCACTCAGACCCGTAGACTGATGTCCCCAGAGGTAAAAAGGAACGAACAGGCCCCTAGGCACTAATCGGATCCATTGCTTTGGTTTCCAGGCATCTCTCCTCAGAGGCCTGGATTTCAATACCAACATATGGCTGTTTCTTGACTCACCCATCAGAACAAATCTCATCTACACATGGGAAACATGCACGTTGGAGCTGTGTCAAAGCCTCTGTTTAGGAGAACCCTTCAGGACGCCAGGGCCACCGCTTCATTCCAAGGTCTCCATAGACACAAAAACATATTAGGACACATCCACAGGAGAGTCCATTTCAACTCAGCCTCCTCGGTTGCCCCCCACATCCAGCAGATCTAACCTGTCTTGTTGCTTGGAGACCATTGGAATGCGAGGTGGGCTACCCAGCCATCCATCCTTAGAACCCTGCTCGGAGTCGTTGGCCTGGAGCCAACCAACAGGTCTCAATTGTCCTGCAGAAGAATCTTTGCAGTTTGGAGCTTCTCACAACTCCCATCGTGGGAAAACCCCCATGTCCTCGTGATCCAACCCCCTTCAAGAATGGGCCATCAGGGCAGAAAGTCCAACCTGAGCGATCGTCTGATCCTTGCCCTGACTTCAGATGCACGAGATCTTGATTGAGGTCTGTAGATTGTGCCTGCCATATCCTCACCCAGAAACCTAGGCCTAGCTTGGGTTCTCAGACTCCGTCCTCAGACTACTGGCCCACAAGCCCTCCAGTTGGGCAATCCAGAACTACAATGCCGCACTCTGCCTGCCCTACAGAAGTAAAACATTGCCCTCAGGGCTACCCCGAAACCGCAAATGAGGATCAACCTGCACGCCATTCGGCTGTACCCCAAACATATAGGCTGACCTGGGCACTATTTCCCCTTCTGACCCAGCCTGAGCCTGGACCTCCTGGTCCCACCCAGACAGCTGGCCGCACACTGAGCACATCGGACCCGCCATGGCCTTAGGTCGTCATCTCTTCCCAACTGCGGTTTTCAGGCTCCAGAACCTAGACCTTATCTCCAACCACTGCCCAGGGTTGAAAATGATGCAGAAATCAGAACTCTTTCCCCATGGCAAGAAACCTTGTGGTTGGCATGTTGTCCAACGTTCAGTGTAGTTGAAACAAGCGTGGCCCATGAGGCCCAGCCAATGCTTGCGGGCCACATTGCTCACAAACACACATTGTGACCCTCAGCCTGAGCCCAGTCCTCAGGTAAGGCCTCTCAGGGCCTATATGAAGAGACAGCATATTGGGCTTGCCATGCCCCTAGGCCGCAATTTTTAACCATAGTTCGGGTTGTCCCTTCACACTTCCCCAGGGCTCTGCTTTGGAATTCCTCTTTTGGTGGGACACCTGAGGTAACAAACCTGAAAGGAGTCCTCCCATCCCACATATTGACGAAAAACAATTGGGATCGGGCCAAATCCACAGAGAGGAAGATTCGTCCATGGCCCATGAGACCTCCCCAACATTCCACGGCCATCGCTGAAACAAAATCCAGAGACAAAATCCTGAGCAAGCGCCTCAGACTCGCTCATTCTTCATATCCTGAAGAGTTCTTCTCATGGTTTGTAGATCGGGCGTGCCATACCTACGTCCCCAAACTTAAGCTGAGTTTGTGTTTTCAGTCTTCTGTCCTCAAAGTCCTGGGCCACACTCCCTCCAGGCTGGGGCCCCTGGAGCCACACATTAGGACTGCCCCCACCCAATCCATGGCAATTCTGCCCATTCCATTGTCAAAAATCGTACAAATTAGGAGAACCCTCCAAAGTCCCTGAGGCCATCCCAATAGTGTCGGTCGCCCGGGACAAAAAAGGGCGGTTGATACCGGCTGAGCATCTACCTCCACTCATCTACCTCCACTCATACCAAGAAGATTGAACCAGACAGGACCCGAGGCCATTATCGGATCCATTGCTTTGGTTTACAGGCATGTCTTCAAATGCCTGGATTCCAATACCAGCAGAGGGGATTTCCTGAGGCACCCATCAGAACAAATCTCGTCTCCACAAGGAAACTTGTGCATGGGAGCTAAGCCAAAGCTTAGGAGAATACTTCAGGGTCCCGGTGCCACCTCCCCATTCCAAGGCCCTCATGGACACAAACACACGTTAGGACCCATCCTCTGGAAAGTGCATTTCAACTCAGCCACCCCGGTTGCTCCCGCAGATCCATTAGGTCTAAACTGTCTTGTTGCTAGGCGACAATTGGAAGGCGAGGCGGACTTCCCAGGCATCCATCCTCGAAAGGTGCTCTGGAGTCATTCCATATGGGATGTCCTGGAGCTGTCCAACAGGTCTCAATTGTCCCGCAGAAGGAATCCTTGAAGGGGGCATCCCACATCTCCCAACGTGGAAAACCTCCATGGCCTCGAGATTCCGCTCCCTTCATGAAGGGGCCGTCATGCACAGAAACTCCAACCTGAGCCAACGTGGGATCCTCGCCCTGACTTCAGATGCATGAGATATTGGTTCAGATCTGCAGGGGGTACCTGCCGTGCCCTCACCCTGAATCCAAAGTCTAGCTTGTGTTCTCAGACTTCCGTCCTCACTCTCCTGGCCCCAAAGCCCTCAAGTTTGGCAATTCCGGACCGACAATGAAGCACTCTGCCTGCCCTCTAGAAAATATATATTGTCTAATGAGCAGCCCAGGCAGCTTAAATGAGGATAAACCTACACGGCACTCGAATGTACCCAAATTATATAGTCTAACCTGGGCACTAATGCACTGTCTGACACAACCTGAGCCCGGACCTGCTGACCAACACCCAGACAGCTGACCGCACGCTGAGCACATCAGACCCGCCATGGCCTTAGGTCATCATCTCTTCCCTACCTCAGTTTTCAGGCTTCAGAACCTAGAACTTATCTCCAATCACTGCCCACGGGTGACTGTGATGCAGAAATCAGAACTCTTCCTGACCCATGGCAAGAAACCTTGTGGTTGGCATGTTGTCCAACGTTCAGTGTAGGAGAATCCAGCATTCACCCTGAGGTCCCGCCCATTGTTGCGTGCGAGGAGAGCATAAACACGCATTGTGATATCAACGTGAGTCCTGTCCTCTAGTAAGTCCTCTCAGTGGCTGGACCATTAGATGTCATAATGGGCTTGACATGTCCCTAGTCCCCAATTTTTAACCAGATTTCTGGTTGTCCAGTCGCCCCACCCCAGGGCTCTACTCTGGAATCCCTCATTTGGTGGGACATCTGAGGTTGAAAAACAAAATGAAACAAATCGACAACAACAAAAAAACGGTCTTCTTCCATCCCCAGAATGACCCCAAACTCTTTGGACGGGACCGAACCCCCAGAGAGTAAGACTCGTCCATTTCCCATGAAGTCACCCGGCAATTTCACGACCATGAGTGACACGATATCCAGAGACGAAAACTTGAGCAAGAGCCTCACACTCGCCCTTTTTTCATATCCCGAAGTGTTCTCCTCATGGTCTGTAGATCAGTCCTGCCATACCTATGACCCAAAACATAAGCCGAGTTTGTGTTTTCAGACAACTGTCCAAACAGCTCTGGCCTACACACCCTACAGGCTCAGGGCCCTGGAGCCAAACCTGAGGACTGTACTTGCCCTCTCCAAGGGAATTGTATGTGCCCATTCCAATGGCCACAACCCTACTAGTAGTATAACCTAAAGTCCCTGAGGCCATCCCAATAGTTGTGGCTTCCCAGGACAAACAGGGGCAATCTGAGCCCATCTGAGCACCTACCTGCACTCAGACCCGTAGACTGATGTCCCCAGAGGTAAAAAGGAACGAACAGGCCCCTAGGCACTAATCGGATCCATTGCTTTGATTTCCAGGCATCTCTCCTCAGAGGCCTGGATTTCAATACCAACATATGGCTGTTTCTTGACTCACCCATCAGAACAAATCTCATCTACACATGGGAAACATGCACGTTGGAGCTGTGTCAAAGCCTCTGTTTAGAAGAACCCTTCAGGGCCCCAGGGCCACCGCTTCATTCCAAGGTCTCCATAGACACAAAAACATATTAGGACACATCCACAGGAGAGTCCATTTCAACTCAGCCTCCTCGGTTGCCCCCCACATCCAGCAGATCTAACCTGTCTTGTTGCTTGGAGACCATTGGAATGCGAGGTGGGCTACCCAGCCATCCATCCTTAGAACCCTGCTCGGAATCGTTGGCCTGGAGCCAACCAACAGGTCTCAATTGTCCTGCAGAAGAATCTTTGCAGTTTGGAGCTTCTCACAACTCCCATCGTGGGAAAACCCCCATGTCCTCGTGATCCAACCCCCTTCAAGAATGGGCCATCAGGGCAGAAAGTCCAACCTGAGCGATCGTCTGATCCTTGCCCTGACTTCAGATGCACGAGATCTTGATTGAGGTCTGTAGATTGTGCCTGCCATATCCTCACCCAGAAACCTAGGCCTAGCTTGGGTTCTCAGACTCCGTCCTCAGACTACTGGCCCACAAGCCCTCCAGTTGGGCAATCCAGAACTACAATGCCGCACTCTGCCTGCCCTACAGAAGTAAAACATTGCCCTCAGGGCTACCCCGAAACCGCAAATGAGGATCAACCTGCACGCCATTCGGCTGTACCCCAAACATATAGGCTGACCTGGGCACTATTTCCCCTTCTGACCCAGCCTGAGCCTGGACCTCCTGGTCCCACCCAGACAGCTGGCCGCACACTGAGCACATCGGACCCGCCATGGCCTTAGGTCGTCATCTCTTCCCAACTGCGGTTTTCAGGCTCCAGAACCTAGACTTTATCTCCAACCACTGCCCAGGGTTGAAAATGATGCAGAAATCAGAACTCTTTCCCCATGGCAAGAAACCTTGTGGTTGGCATGTTGTCCAACGTTCAGTGTAGTTGAAACAAGCGTGGCCCATGAGGCCCAGCCAATGCTTGCGGGCCACATTGCTCACAAACACACATTGTGACCCTCAGCCTGAGCCCAGTCCTCAGGTAAGGCCTCTCAGGGCCTATATGAAGAGACA
Organism: Mustela nivalis; assembly: GCF_964662115.1. Lineage (NCBI taxonomy): Eukaryota > Metazoa > Chordata > Mammalia > Carnivora > Mustelidae > Mustela > Mustela nivalis. Next base: position 72,231 of record NW_028135171.1, read on the forward strand.
GCATATTGGGCTTGCCATGCCCCTAGGCCGCAATTTTTAACCATAGTTCGGGTTGTCCCTTCACTCTTCCCCAGGGCTCTGCTTTGGAATTCCTCTTTTGGTGGGACACCTGAGGTAACAACCCTGAAAGGAGTCCTCCCATCCCACATATTGACGAAAAACAATTGGGATCTGGCCAAATCCACAGAGAGGAAGATTCGTCCATGGCCCATGAGACCTCCCCAACATTCCACGGCCATCGCTGAAACAAAATCCAGAGACAAAATCCTGAGCAAGCGCCTCAGACTCGCTCATTCTTCATATCCTGAAGAGTTCTTCTCATGGTTTGTAGATCGGGCGTGCCATACCTACGTCCCCAAACTTAAGCTGAGTTTGTGTTTTCAGTCTTCTGTCCTCAAAGTCCTGGGCCACACTCCCTCCAGGCTGGGGCCCCTGGAGCCACACATTAGGACTGCCCCCACCCAATCCATGGCAATTCTGCCCATTCCATTGTCAAAAATCGTACAAATTAGGAGAACCCTCCAAAGTCCCTGAGGCCATCCCAATAGTGTCGGTCGCCCGGGACAAAAAAGGGCGGTTGATACCGGCTGAGCATCTACCTCCACTCATCTACCTCCACTCATACCAAGAAGATTGAACCAGACAGGACCCGAGGCCATTATCGGATCCATTGCTTTGGTTTACAAGCATGTCTCCTCAGACTCCTGGATTCCAATACCAGCAGAGGGGATTTCCTGAGGCACCCATCAGAACAAATCTCGTCTCCACAAGGAAACTTGGGCATGGGAGCTAAGCCAAAGCTTAGGAGAATACTTCAGAGTCCCGGTGCCACCTCCCCATTCCCAGGCCCTCATGGACACAAACACACGTTAGGACCCATTCTCTGGAAAGTGCATTTCAACTCAGCCACCCCGGTTGCTCCCGCAGATCCATTATATCTAAACTGTCTTGTTGCTAGGAGACAATTGGAAGGCGAGGCGGACTTCCCAGGCATCCATCCTCGAACAGTGATCTGGAGTCAGTCCTGGAGCTGTCCATCAGGTCTCAATTGTCCCGCAGAAGGAATCCTTGAAGGGGGCATCCCACATCTCCCAACGTGGAAAACCTCCATGGCCTCAAGATTCCGCTCCCTTCATGAAGGGGCCGTCATGCACAGAAACTCCAACCTGAGCCAACGTGGGATCCTCGCCCTGACTTCAGATGCATGAGATATTGGTTCAGATCTGGAGGGGGTACCTGCCGTGCCCTCACCCTGAATCCGAAGTCTAGCTTGTGTTCTCAGACTTCCGTCCTCACTCTCCTGGCCCCGAAGCCCTCAATTTGGCAATTCCGGACCGACAATGAAGCACTCTGCCTGCCCTCTAGAAAAAATTGATTGCCTAATGAGCAGCCCAGGCAGCTTAAATGAGGATAAACCTACACGGCACTCGAATGTACCCAAATTATATAGTCTAACCTGGGCACTAATGCACTGTCTGACACAACCTGAGCCCGGACCTGCTGACCAACACCCAGACAGCTGACCGCACGCTGAGCACATCAGACCCGCCATGGCCTTAGGTCATCATCTCTTCCCTACCTCAGTTTTCAGGCTTCAGAACCTAGACCTTATCTCCAATCACTGCCCACGGGTGACTGTGATGCAGAAATCAGAACTCTTCCTGACCCATGGCAAGAAACCTTGTGGTTGGCATGTTGTCCAACGTTCAGTGTAGGAGAAACCAGCATTCACCCTGAGGCCCCGCCCATTCGTGAGTGCGACGAGATCATAAACACGCATTGTGACCTCAGCGTGAGTCCTGTCCTCTAGTAAGTCCTCTCAGTGGCTGGACCATTAGATGTCATAATGGGCTTGACATGTCCCTAGTCCCCAATTTTTAACCAGATTTCTGGTTGTCCAGTCGCCCCACCCCAGGGCTCTCCTCTGGAATGCCTCATTTGGTGGGACATCTGAGGTTGAAAAACAAAATGAAACAAATCGACAACAACAAAAAAACGGTCTTCTTCCATCCCCAGAATGACCCCAAACTCTTTGGACGGGACCGAACCCCCAGAGAGTAAGACTCGTCCATTTCCCATGAAGTCACCCGGCAATTTCACGACCATGAGTGACACGATATCCAGAGACGAAAACTTGAGCAAGAGCCTCACACTCGCCCTTTTTTCATATCCCGAAGTGTTCTCCTCATGGTCTGTATATCAGTCCTGCCATACCTATGACCCAAAACATAAGCCGAGTTTGTGTTTTCAGACAACTGTCCAAACAGCTCTGGCCTACACAACCTATAGGCTCAGGGCCCTGGAGCCAAACCTGAGGACTGTACTTGCCCTCTCCAAGGGAATTGTATGTGCCCATTCCAATGGCCACAACCCTACTAGTAGGATAACCTCCAAAGTACCTGAGGCCATCCCAATAGTTGTGGCTTCCCAGGACAAACAGGGGCAATCTGAGCCCATCTGAGCACCTACCTGCACTCAGACCCGTAGACTGATGTCCCCAGAGGTAAAAAGGAACGAACAGGCCCCTAGGCACTAATCGGATCCATTGCTTTGGTTTCCAGGCATCTCTCCTCAGAGGCCTGGATTTCAATACCAACATATGGCTGTTTCTTGACTCACCCATCAGAACAAATCTCATCTACACATGGGAAACATGCACGTTGGAGCTGTGTCAAAGCCTCTGTTTAGGAGAACCCTTCAGGACGCCAGGGCCACCGCTTCATTCCAAGGTCTCCATAGACACAAAAACATATTAGGACACATCCACAGGAGAGTCCATTTCAACTCAGCCTCCTCGGTTGCCCCCCACATCCAGCAGATCTAACCTGTCTTGTTGCTTGGAGACAATTGGAATGCGAGGTGGGCTACCCAGCCATCCATCCTTAGAACCCTGCTCGGAGTCGTTGGCCTGGAGCCAACCAACAGGTCTCAATTGTCCTGCAGAAGAATCTTTGCAGTTTGGAGCTTCTCACAACTCCCATCGTGGGAAAACCCCCATGTCCTCGTGATCCAACCCCCTTCAAGAAAGGGCCATCAGGGCAGAAAGTCCAACCTGAGCGATCGTCTGATCCTTGCCCTGACTTCAGATGCACGAGATCTCTATTGAGGTCTGTAGATTGTGACTGCCATATGCTCACCCAGACACCTAGGCCTAGCTTGGGTTCTCAGACTCCGTCCTCAGACTACTGCCCCACAGCCCTCCAGTTTGGCAATCGAGAACTACAATGCCGCACTCTGCCTGCCCTATAGATGTAAAATATTGCCCTCAGGGCTACCCCGAAACCCCAAATGAGGATCAACCTGCACGCCATTCGGCTGTACCCCAAACATATAGGCTGACCTGGGCACTATTTCCCCTTCTGACCCAGCCTGAGCCTGGACCTCCTGGTCCCACCCAGACAGCTGGCCGCACACTGAGCACATCGGACCCGCCATGGCCTTAGGTCGTCATCTCTTCCCAACTGTGGTTTTTGGCTCCAGAACCTAGACCTTATCTCCAACCACTGCCCAGGGTTGAAAATGATGCAGAAATCAGAACTCTTTCCCCATGGCAAGAAACCTTGTGCTTGGCAAGTTGTCCAACGTTCAGTATAGTTGAAACAAGCGTGGCCCATGAGGCCGAGCCCATGCTTGCGGGCCACATTGGTCACAAACACACATTGTGACCCTCAGCCTGAGCCCAGTCCTCAGGTAAGGCCTCTTCGGGCCTATGTGAAGAGACAGCATATTGGGCTTGCTATGCCCCTAGGCCCCAATTTTTTAACCATAGTTCGGGTTGTCCCTTCACTCTTCCCCAGGGCTCTGCTTTGGAATCCCTCTTTTGGTGGGACACCTGAGATAACAAACCTGAAAGGAGTCCTCCCATCCCACAGATTGACGAAAAACAATTGGGATCGGGCCAAATCCACAGAGAGGAAGATTCGTCCATGGCCCATGAGACATCCCCAACATTCCACGGCCATCGCTGAAACAAAATCCAGAGACAAAAGCCTGAGCAAGCGCCTCAGACTCGCTCATTCTTCATATCCTGAAGAGTTCTTCTCATGGTTTGTAGATCGGGCGTGCCATACCTACGTCCCCAAACTTAAGCTGAGTTGTGTTTTCAGTCTTCTGTCCTCAAAGTCCTGGGCCACACTCCCTCCAGGCTGGGGCCCCTGGAGCCACACATTAGGACTGCCCCCACCCAATCCATGGCAATTCTGCCCATTCCATTGTCAAAAATCGTACAAATTAGGAGAACCCTCCAAAGTCCCTGAGGCCATCCCAATAGTGTAGGTCGCCCGGGACCAAAAATGGGTGGTTGATACCGGCTGAGCATCTACCTCCACTCATCTACCTCCACTCATACCAAGGAGATTGAACCAGACAGGACCCGAGGCCATTATCGAATCCATTGCTTTGGTTTACAGGCATGTCTCCTCAAAAGCCTGGATTCCAATACCAGCAGATTGGATTTCCTGAGGCACTCATCAGAACAAATCTCGTCTCCACAAGGAAACTTGTGCATGGTAGCTAAGCCAAAGCTTAGGAGAATACTTCAGGGTCCCGGTGCCACCTCCCCATTCCAAGGTCCTCATGGACACAAATACACGTTAGGACCCATCCTCTGGAAAGTGCATTTCAACTCAGCCACCCCTGTTGCTCCCGCAGATCCATTAGATCTAAACTGTCTTGTGCTAGGAGACAATTGGAAGGCGAGGCGGACTTCCCTGGCATTCATTCTGGAACGGTGCTCTGGAGTCATTCCATATGGGAGGTCATGGAGCTGTACAACAGGTCTCAATTGTCCGCAGAAGGAATTCTTGAAGGGAACATCCCATATCTCCCAACGTGGAAAACCTCCATGGCCTCGAGATTCCGCTCCCTTCATGAAGGGGCCGTCATGCACAGAAACTCCAACCTGAGCCAACGTCGGATCCTCGCCCTGACTTCAGATGCATGAGATATTGGTTCAGATCTGCAGGAGGTACCTGCCGTGCCCTCACCCTGAATCCGAAGTCTAGCTTGTGTTCTCAGACTTCCGTCCTCACTCTCCTGGCCCCGAAGCCCTCAAGTTTGGCAATTCCGGACCGACAATGAAGCACTCTGCCTGCCCTCTAGAAAAAATATATTGCCTAATGAGCAGCCCAGGTAGCTTAAATGAGGATAAACCTAAACGGCACTCGAATGTACCCAAATTATATAGTCTAACCTGGGCACTAATGCACTGTCTGACACAACCTGAGCCCGGACCTGCTGACCAACACCCAGACAGCTGACCGCACGCTGAGCACATCAGACCCTCCATGGCCTTAGGTCACGATCTCTTCCCTACCTCAGTTTTCAGGCTTCAGAACCTAGACCTTATCTCCAATCACTGCCCACGGGTGACTGTGATGCAGAAATCAGAACTCTTCCTGACCCATGGCAAGAAACCTTGTGGTTCGCATGTTGTCCAACGTTCAGTGTAGGAGAAACCAGCATTCACCCTGAGGCCCCGCCCATTCTTGAGTGCGACGAGAGCATAAACACGGATTGTGACCTCAGCGTGAGTCCTGTCCTCTAGTAAGTCCTCTCAGTGGCTGGACCATTAGATGTCATAATGGGCTTGACATGTCCTTAGTCCCCAATTTTTAACCAGATTTCTGGTTGTCCAGTCGCCCCACCCCAGGGCTCTACTCTGGAATCCCTCATTTGGTGGGACATCTGAGGTTGAAAAACAAAATGAAACAAATCAACCACAACAAAAAAACGGTCTTCTTCCATCCCCAGAATGACCCCAAACTCTTTGGACGGGACCGAACCCCCAGAGAGTAAGACTCGTCGATTTCCCATGAAGTCACCTGGCAATTTCACGACCATGAGTGACACGATATCCAGAGACAAAAACTTGAGCAAGAGCCTCACACTCGCCCTTTTTTCATATCCCGAAGTGTTCTCCTCATGGTCTGTAGATCAGTCCTGCCATACCTATGACCCAAAACATAAGCCGAGTTTGTGTTTTCAGACAACTGTCCAAACAGCTCTGGCCTACACACCCTACAGGCTCAGGGCCCTGGAGCCAAACCTGAGGACTGTACTTGCCCTCTCCAAGGGAATTGTATGTGCACATTCCAATGGCCACAACCCTACTAGTAGTATAACCTCCAAAGTCCCTGAGGCCATCCCAATAGTTGTGGCTTCCCAGGACAAACAGGGGCAATCTGAGCCCATCTGAGCACCTACCTGCACTCAGACCCGTAGACTGATGTCCCCAGAGGTAAATAGGACCGAACAGGCCCCTAGGCACTAATCGGATCCATTGCTTTGGTTTCCAGGCATCTCTCCTCAGAGGCCTGGATTTCAATACCAACATATGGCTGTTTCTTGACTCACCCATTAGAACAAATCTCATCTACACATGGGAAACATGCACGTTGGAGCTGTGTCAAATCCTCTGTTTGGGAGAACCCTTCAGGGCCCCAGGGCCACCGCTTCATTCCAAGGTCTCCATAGACACAAAAACATATTAGGACACATCCACAGGAGAGTCCATTTCAACTCAGCCTCCTCGGTTGCCCCCCACATCCAGCAGATCTAACCTGTCTTGTTGCTTGGAGACAATTGGAATGCGAGGTGGGCTACCCAGCCATCCATCCTTAGAACCCTGCTCGGAATCGTGGGCCTGGAGCCAACCCACAGGTCTCAATTGTCCTGCAGAAGAATCTTTGCAGTTTGGAGCTTCTCACAACTCCCATCGTGGGAAAACCCCCATGTCCTCGTGATCCAACCCCCTTCAAGAAAGGGCCATCAGGGCAGAAAGTCCAACCTGAGCGATCGTCTGATCCTTGCCCTGACTTCAGATGCACGAGATCTTGATTGAGGTCTGTAGATTGTGCCTGCCATATCCTCACCCAGAAACCTAGGCCTAGCTTGGGTTCTCAGACTCCGTCCTCAGACTACTGGCCCACAAGCCCTCCAGTTGGGCAATCCAGAACTACAATGCCACACTCTGCCTGCCCTACAGAAGTAAAACATTGCGCTCAGAGCTACCCAGAAACCGCAAATGAGGATCAACCTGCACGCCATTCGGCTGTACCCCAAACATATAGGCTGACCTGGGCACTATTTCCCCTTCTGACCCAGCCTGAGCCTGGACCTCCTGGTCCCACCCAGACAGCTGGCCGCACACTGAGCACATCGGACCCGCCATGGCCTTAGGTCGTCATCTCTTCCCAACTGCGGTTTTCAGGCTCCAGAACCTAGACCTTATCTCCAACCACTGCCCAGGGTTGAAAATGATGCAGAAATCAGAACTCTTTCCCCATGGCAAGAAACCTTGTGGTTGGCATGTTGTCCAACGTTCAGTGTAGTTGAAACAAGAGTGGCCCATGAGGCCCAGCCCATGCTTGCGGGCCACATTGCTCACAAACACACATTGTGACCCTCAGCCTGAGCCCAGTCCTCAGGTAAGGCCTCTCAGGGCCTATATGAAGAGACAGCATATTAGGCTTGCCATGCCCCTAGGCCCCAATTTTTAACGATAGTTCGGGTTGTCCCTTCACTCTTCCCCAGGGCTCTGCTTTGGAATTCCTCTTTTGGTGGGACACCTGAGGTAACAAACCTGAAAGGAGTCCTCCCATCCCACAGATTGACGAAAAACAATTGGGATCGGGCCAAATCCACAGAGAGGAAGATTCGTCCATGGCCCATGAGACATCCCCAACATTCCACGGCCATCGCTGAAACAAAATCCAGAGACAAAAGCCTGAGCAAGCGCCTCAGACTCGCTCATTCTTCATATCCTGAAGAGTTCTTCTCATGGTTTGTAGATCGGGCGTGCCATACCTACGTCCCCAAACTTAAGCTGAGCTTGTGTTCAGTCTTCTGTCCTCAAAGTCCTGGGCCACACTCCCTCCAGGCTGGGGCCCCTGGAGCCACACATTAGGACTGCCCCCACCCAATCCATGGGAATTCTGCCCATTCCATTGTCAAACATCGTACAAATTAGGAGAACCCTCCAAAGTCCCTGAGGCCATCCCAATAGTGTAGGTCGCCCGGGACAAAAAAGGGCGGTTGATACCGGCTGGGCATCTACCTCCACTCATTTACCTCCACTCATACCAAGAAGATTGAACCAGACAGGACCCGAGGCCATTATCGGATCCATTGCTTTGGTTTACAGGCATGTCTCCTCAAATGCCTGGATTCCAATACCAGCAGAGGGGATTTCCTGAGGCACCCATCAGAACAAATCTCGTCTCCACAAGGAAACTTGTGCATGGGAGCTAAGCCAAAGCTTAGGAGAATACTTCAGGGTCCCGGTGCCACCTCCCCATTCCAAGGCCCTCATGGACACAAACACACGTTAGGACCCATCCTCTGGAAAGTGCATTTCAACTCAGCCTCCACGGTTGCTCCCGCAGATCCATTAGGTCTAAACCGTCTTGTTGCTAGGCGACAATTGGAAGGCGAGGCGGACTTCCCAGGCATCCATCCTCGAACGGTGCTCTGGTGTCATTCCATATGGGATGTCCTGGAGCTGTCCAACAGGTCTCAATTGTCCCGCAGAAGGAACCCTTGAAGGGGGCATCCCACATCTCCCAACGTGGAAAACCTCCATGGCCTCGAGATTCCGCTCCCTTCATGAAAGGGCCGTCATGCACAGAAACTCCAACCTGAGACAACGTGGGATCCTCGCCCTGACTTCAGATGCATGAGATATTGGTTCAGATCTGCAGGAGGTACCTGCCGTGCCCTCACCCTGAATCCGAAGTCTAGCTTGTGTTCTCAGACTTCCGTCCTCACTCTCCTGGCCCCGAAGCCCTCAAGTTTGGCAATTCCGGACCGACAATGAAGCACTCTGCCTGCCCTCTAGAAAAAATTGATTGCCTAATGAGCAGCCCAGGCAGCTTAAATGAGGATACACCTACACGGCACTCGAATGTACCCAAATTATATAGTCTAACCTGGGCACTAATGCACTGTCTGACACAACCTGAGCCCGGACCTGCTGACCAACACCCAGACAGCTGACCGCACGCTGAGCACATCAGACCCGCCATGGCCTTAGGTCATCATCTCTTCCCTACCTCAGTTTTCAGGCTTCAGAACCTAGACCTTATCTCCAATCACTGCCCACGGGTGACTGTGATGCAGAAATCAGAACTCTTCCTGACCCATGGCAAGAAACCTTGTGGTTCGCATGTTGTCCAACGTTCAGTGTAGGAGAAACCAGCATTCACCCTGAGGCCCCGCCCATTCTTGAGTGCGACGAGAGCATAAACACGCATTGTGACCTCAGCGTGAGTCCTGTCCTTTAGTAAGTCCTCTCAGTGGCTGAACCATTAGATGTCATAATGGGCTTGACATGTCCCTAGTCCCCAATTTTTAACCAGATTTCTGGTTGTCCAGTCGCCCCACCCCAGGGCTCTACTCTGGAATCCCTCATTTGGTGGGACATCTGCGGTTGTAAAACAAAATGAAACAAATCGACAACAACAAAAAAACGGACTTCTTCCATCCCCAGAATGACCCCAAACTCTTTGGACGGGACCGAACCCCCAGAGAGTATGACTCGTCCATTTCCCATGAAGTCACCCGGCAATTTCACGACCATGAGTGACACGATATCCAGAGACAAAAACTTGAGCAAGAGCCTCACACTCGCCCTTTTTTCATATCCCGAAGTGTTCTCCTCATGGTCTGTAGATCAGTCCTGCCATACCTATGACCCAAAACATAAGCCGAGTTAGTGTTTTCAGACAAATGTCCAAACAGCTCTGGCCTACACACCCTACAGGCTCAGTGCCCTGGAGCCAAACCTGAGGACTGTACTTGCCCTCTCCAAGGGAATTGTATGTGCCCATTCCAATGGCCACAACCCTACTAGTAGGATAACCTCCAAAGTCCCTGAGGCCATCCCAATAGTTGTGGCTTCCCAGGACAAACAGGGGCAATCTAAGCCCATCTGAGCACCTACCTGCACTCAGACCCGTAGACTGATGTCCCCAGAGGTAAAAAGGTACGAACAGGCCCCTAGGCACTAATAAGATCCATTGCTTTGGTTTCCAGGCATCTCTCATCAGAGGCCTGGATTTCAATACCAGCATATGGCTGTTTCTTGACTCACCCATCAGAACAAATCTCATCTACACATGGGAAACATGCACGTTGGAGCTGTGTCAAAGCCTCTGTTTAGGAGAACCCTTCAGGGCCCCAGGGCCACCGCTTCATTCCAAGGTCTCCATAGACACAAAAACATATTAGGACACATCCCCAGGAGAGTCCATTTCAACTCAGCCTCCACGGTTGCCCCCCAAATCCAGCAGATCTAACCTGTCTTGTTGCTTGGAGACCATTGGAATGCGAGGTCGACTACCCAGGCATCCATCCTTAGAACCCTGCTCGGAATCGTTGGCCTGGAGCCAACCAACAGGTCTCAGTTGTCCTGCAGAAGAATCTTTGCAGTTTGGAGCTTCTCACAACTCCCATCGTGGGAAAACCCCCATGTCCTCGTGATCCAACCCCCTTCAAGAAAGGGCCATCAGGGCAGAAAGTCCAACCTAAGCGATCGTCTGATCCTTGCCCTGACTTCAGATGCACGAGATCTCGATTGAGGTCTGTAGATTGTGCCTGCCATATCCTCACCCAGAAACCTAGGCCTAGCTTGGGTTTTCAGACTCCGTCCTCAGACTACTGGCCCACAAGCCCTCCAGTTGGGCAATCCAGAACTACAATGCCGCACTCTGCCTGCCATACAGTAGTAAAACATTGCCCTCATTGCTACCCCGAAACCCCAAATGAAAATCAACCTGCACGCCATTCGGCTGTACCCCAAACATATAGGCTGACCTGGGCACTATTTCCCCTTCTGACCCAGCCTGAGCCTGGACCTCCTGGTCCCACCCAGACAGCTGGCCGCACACTGAGCACATCGGACCCGCCATGGCTTTAGGTCGTCATCTCTTCCCAACTGCGGTTTTCAGGCTCCAGAACCTAGACCTTATCTCCAACCACTGCCCGGGTTGAAAATGATGCAGAAATCAGAACTCTTTCCCCATGGCAAGAAACCTTGTGGTTGGCATGTTGTCCAACGTTCAGTGTAGTTGAAACAAGCGTGGCCCATGAGGCCCAGCCCATGCTTGCGGGCCACATTGGTCACAAACACACATTGTGACCCTCAGCCTGAGCCCAGTCCTCAGGTAAGGCCTCTCAGGGCCTATATGAAAAGACAGCATATTGGGCTTGCCATGCCCCAAGGCCCCAATTTTTAACCATAGTTCGGGTTGTCCCTTCACTCTTCCCCAGGGCTCTGCTTTGGAATTCCTCTTTTGGTGGGACACCTGAGGTAACAAACCTGAAAGGAGTCCTCCCATCCCACAGATTGACGAAAAACAATTGGGATCGGGCCAAATCCACAGAGAGGAAGATTCGTCCATGGCCCATGAGACCTCCCCAACATTCCACGGCCATCGCTGAAACAAAAGTCAGAGACAAAATCCAGAGCAAGCTCCTCAGACTCGCTCATTCTTCATATCCTGAAGAGTTCTTCTCATGGTTTGTAGATCGGGCATGCCATACCTACATCCCCAAACTTAAGCTGAGTTTGTGTTTTCAGTCTTCTGTCCTCAAAGTCCTGGGCCACACTCCCTCCAGGCTGGGGCCCCTGGAGCCACACATTAGGACTGCCCCCACCCAATCCATGGGAATTCTGCCCATTCCATTGTCAAAAATCGTACAAATTAGGAGAACCCTCCAAAGTCCCTGAGGCCATCCCAATAGTGTAGGTCGCCCGCGACCAAAAATGGATGGTTGATACCGGCTGAGCATCTACCTCAACTCATCTACCTCCACTCATACCAAGGAGATTGAACCAGACAGAACCCGAGGCCATTATCGGATCCATTGCTTTGGTTTACAGGCATGTCTCCTCAAAAGCCTGGATTCCAATACCAGCAGAGGGGATTTCCTGAGGCACCCATCAGAACAAATCTCGTCTCCACAAGGAAACTGTGCATGGGAGCTAAGCCAAAGCTTAGGAGAATACTTCAGGGTCCCGGCGCCACCTACCCATTCCAAGGCCCTCATGGACACAAACACACGTTAGGACCCATCCTCTGGAAAGTGCATTTCAACTCAGCCACCCAGGTTGCTCCCGCAGATCCATTAGATCTAAACTGTCTTGTTGCTAGGAGACAATTGGAAGGCGAGGCAGACTTCCCAGGCATCCATCCTGGTACGGTGCTCTGGAGTCATACCATATGGGATGTCCTGGAGCTGTCCAAAAGGTCTCAATTGTCCCGCAGAAGGAATCCTTGAAGGGGGCATCCCACATCTCCCAACGTGGAAAACCTCCATGGCCTCGAGATTCCGCTCCCTTCATGAAGGGGCCGTCATGCACAGAAACTCCAGCCTGAGCCAAGGTCTCATCCTCGCCCTGACTTCAGATGCATGAGATATTGGTTCAGATCTACAGGAGGTACCTGCCGTGCCCTCACCCTGAATCCGAAGTCTAGCTTGTGTTCTCAGACTTCCGTCCTCACTCTCCTGGCCCCGAAGCCCTCAAGTTTGGCAATTCCGGACCGACAATGAAGCACTCTGCCTGCCCTCTAGAAAAAATATATTGCCTAATGAGCAGCCCAGGCAGCTTAAATGAGGATAAACCTACACGGCACTCGAATGTACCCAAATTATATAGTCTAACCTGGGCACTAATGCACTGTCTGACACAACCTGAGCCCGGACCTGCTGACCAACACCCAGACAGCTGACCGCACGCTGAGCACATCAGACCCGCCATGGCCTTAGGTCATCATCTCTTCCCTACCTCAGTTTTCAGGCTTCAGAACCTAGACCTTATCTCCAATCACTGCCCACGGGTGACTGTGATGCAGAAATCAGAACTCTTCCTGACCCATGGCAAGAAACCTTGTGGTTGGCATGTTGTCCAACGTTCAGTGTAGGAGAAACCAGCATTCACCCTGAGGCCCCGCCCATTCTTGAGTGCGACGAGAGCATAAACACGCCTTGTGACCTCAGCGTGAGTCCTGTCCTCTAGTAAGTCCTCTCAGTGGCTGGACCATTAGATGTCATAATGGGCTTGACATGTCCCTAGTCCCCAATTTTTAACCAGATTTCTGGTTGTCCAGTCGCCCCACCCCAAGGTTCTACTCTGGAATCCCTCATTTGGTGGGACATCTAGGTTGAAAAACAAAATGAAACAAATCGACAACAACAACAAAAAAACGGACTTCTTCCATCCCCAGAATGACCCCAAACTCTTTGGACGGGACCGAACCCCCAGAGAGTAAGACTCGTCCATTTCCCATGATGTCACCCGGCAATTTCACGACCATGAGTGACACGATATCCAGAGACAAAAACTGGAGCAAGAGCCTCACACTCGCTTTTTTTCATATCCCGAAGTGTTCTCCTCATGGTCTGTAGATCAGTCCTGCCATACCTATGACCCAAAACATAAGCCGAGTTTGTGTTTTCAGACAACTGTCCAAACTGCTCTGGCCTACACACCCTACAGGCTCAGGGCCCTGGAGCCAAACCTGAGGACTGTACTTGCCCTCTCCAAGGGAATTGTATGTGCCCATTCCAATGGCCACAACCCTACTAGTAGGATAACCTCCAAAGTCCCTGAGGCCATCCCAATAGTTGTGGCTTCCCAGGACAAACAAGGGCAATCTGAGCCCATCTGAGCACCTACCTGCACTCAGACCCGTAGACTGATGTCCCCAGAGGTAAAAAGGAACGAACAGGCCCCTAGGCACTAATCGGATCCATTGCTTTGATTTCCAGGCATCTCTCCTCAGAGGCCTGGATTTCAATACCAGCATATGGCTGTTTCTTGACTCACCCATCAGAACAAATCTCATCTACACATGGGAAACATGCACGTTGGAGCTGTGTCAAAGCCTATGTTTAGGAGAACCCTTCAGGGTCCCAGGGCCACTGCTTTATTCCAAGGTCTCCATAGACACAAAAACATATTAGGACACATCCCCAGGAGGGTCCATTTCAACTCAGCCTCCTCGGTTGCCCCCCACATCCAGCAGATCTAACCTGTCTTGTTGCTTGGAGACAATTGGAATGCGAAGTGGGCTACCCAGCCATCCATCCTTAGAACCCTGCTCGGAATCGTTGGCCTGGAGCCAACCAACAGGTCTCAATTGTCCTGCAGAAGAATCTTTGCAGTTTGGAGCTTCTCACAACTCCCATCGTGGGAAAACCCCCATGTCCTCGTGATCCAACCCCCTTCAAGAAAGGGCCATCAGGGCAGAAAGTCCAACCTGAGCGATCGTCTGATCCTTGCCCTGACTTCAGATGCACGAGATCTCGATTGAGGTCTGTAGATTGTGCCTGCCATATGCTCACCCAGAAACCTAGGCCTAGCTTGGGTTTTCAGACTCCGTCCTCAGACTACTGACCCACAAGCCCTCCAGTTTGGCAATCCAGAACTACAATGCCGCACTCTGCCTGCCATACAGAAGTAAAACATTGCCCTCATTGCTACCCCGAAACCCCAAATGAAAATCAACCTGCACGCCATTCGGCTGTACCCCAAACATATAGGCTGATCTGGGCACTATTTCCCCTTCTGACCCAGCCTGAGCCTGGACCTCCTGGTCCCACCCAGACTGCTGGCCGCACACTGAGCACATTGGACCCGCCATGGCCTTAGGTCGTCATCTCTTCCCAACTCCGGTTTTCAGGCTCCAGAACCTAGACCTTATCTCCAACCACTGCCCAGGGTTGAAAATGATGCAGAAATCAGAACTCTTTCCCCATGGCAAGAAACCTTGTGGTTGGCATGTTGTCCAACGTTCAGTGTAGTTGAAACAAGCGTGGCCCATGAGGCCCAGCCCATGCTTGCGGGCCACATTGCTCACAAACACACATTGTGACCCTCAGCCTGAGCCCAGTCCTCAGGTAAGGCCTCTCAGGGCCTATATGAAGAGACAGCATATTGGGCTTGCCATGCCCCAAGGCCCCAATTTTTAACCATAGTTCGGGTTGTCCCTTCACTCTTCCCCAGGGCTCTGCTTTGGAATTCCTCTTTTGGTGGGACACCTGAGGTAACAAACCTGAAAGGAGTCCTCCCATCCCACAGATTGACGAAAAACAATTGGGATCTGGCCAAATCCACAGAGAGGAAGATTCGTCCATGGCCCATGAGACCTCCCCAACATTCCACGGCCATCGCTGAAACAAAAGTCAGAGACAAAATCCTGAGCAAGCTCCTCAGACTCGCTCATTCTTCATATCCTGAAGAGTTCTTCTCATGGTTTGTAGATCGCGCGTGCCATACCTACGTCCCCAAACTTAAGCTGAGTTTGTGTTTTCAGTCTTCTGTCCTCAAAGTCCTGGGCCACACTCCCTCCAGGCTGGGGCCCCTGGAGCCACACATTAGGACTGACCCCACCCAATCCATCGGAATTCTGCCCATTCCATTGTCAAAAATCGTACAAATTAGGAGAACCCTCCAAAGTCCCTGAGGCCATCCCAATAGTGTAGGTCGCCCGGGACCAAAAATGGATGGTTGATACCGGCTGAGCATCTACCTCCATTCATCTACCTCCACTCATACCAAGGAGATTGAACCAGACAGGACCCGAGGCCATTATCGGATCCATTGCTTTGGTTTACAGGCATGTCTCCTCAAAAGCCTGGATTCCAATACCAGCAGAGGGGATTTCCTGAGGCACCCATCAGAACAAATCTCGTCTCCACAAGGAAACTTGTGCATGGGAGCTAAGCCAAAGCTTAGGAGAATACTTCAGGGTCCCGGCGCCACCTCCCCATTCCAAAACCCTCATGGACACAAACACACGTTAGGACCCATCCTCTGGAAAGTGCATTTCAACTCAGCCACCCAGGTTGCTCCCGCAGATCCATTAGATCTAAACTGTCTTGTTGCTAGGAGACAATTGGAAGGCGAGGCAGACTTCCCAGGCATCCATCCTGGTACGGTGCTCTGGAGTCATACCATATGGGATGTCCTGGAGCTGTCCAACAGGTCTCAATTGTCCCGCAGAAGGAATCCTTGAAGGGGGCATCCGACATCTCCCAACGTGGAAAACCTCCATGGCCTCGAGATTCCGCTCCCTTCATGAAGGGGCCGTCATGCACAGAAACTCCAACCTGAGCCAACGTCGGATCCTCGCCCTGACTTCAGATGCATGAGATATTGGTTCAGATCTGCAGGAGGTACCTGCCGTGCCCACACCCTGATCCGAAGTCTAGCTTGTGTTCTCAGACTTCCGTCCTCACTCTCCTGGCCCCGAAGCCCTCAAGTTTGGCAATTCCGGACCGACAATGAAGCACTCTGCCTGCCCTCTAGAAAAAATATATTGCCTAATGAGCAGCCCAGGCAGCTTAAATGAGGATAAACCTACACGGCACTCGAATGTACCCAAATTATATAGTCTAACCTGGGCACTAATGCACTGTTTGACACAACCTGAGCCCGGACCTGCTGACCAACACCCAGACAGCTGACCGCACGCTGAGCACATCAGACCCGCCAAGGCCTTAGGTCATCATCTCTTCCCTACCTCAGTTTTCAGGCTTCAGAACCTAGACCTTATCTCCAATCACTGCCCACGGGTGACTGTGATGCAGAAATCAGAACTCTTCCTGACCCATGGCAAGAAACCTTGTGGTTGGCATGTTGTCCAACGTTCAGTGTAGGAAAAAGCAGCATTCACCCTGAGGCCCCGCCCATTCTTGAGTGCGACGAGAGCATAAACACGCCTTGTGACCTCAGCGTGAGTCCTGTCCTCTAGTAAGTCCTCTCAGTGGCTGGACCATTAGATGTCATAATGGGCTTGACATGTCCCTAGTCCCCAATTTTTAACCAGATTTCTGGTTGTCCAGTCGCCCCACCCCAGGGCTCTACTCTGGAATCCCTCATTTGGTGGGACATCTAGGTTGAAAAACAAAATGAAACAAATCGACAACAACAACAAAAAAACGGACTTCTTCCATCCCCAGAATGACCCCAAACTCTTTGGACGGGACCGAACCCCCAGAGAGTAAGACTCGTCCATTTCCCATGAAGTCACCCGGCAATTTCACGACCATGAGTGACACGATATCCAGAGACAAAAACTTGAGCAAGAGCCTCACACTCGCCCTTTTTTCATATCCCGAAGTGTTCTCCTCATGGTCTGTAGATCAGTCCTGCCATACCTATGACCCAAAACATAAGCCGAGTTTGTGTTTTCAGACAACTGTCCAAACAGCTCTGGCCTACACACCCTACAGGCTCAGGGCCCTGGAGCCAAACCTGAGGACTGTACTTGCCCTCTCCAAGGGAATTGTATGTGCCCATTCCAATGGCCACAACCCTACTAGTAGGATAACCTCCAAAGTCCCTGAGGCCATCATAATAGTTGTGGCTTCCCAGGACAAACAAGGGCAATCTGAGCCCATCTGAGCACCTACCTGCACTCAACCCGTAGACTGATGTCCCCAGAGGTAAAAAGGTACGAACAGGCCCCTAGGCACTAATCGGATCCATTGCTTTGTTTTCCAGGCATCTCTCCTCAGAGGCCTGGATTTCAATACCAGCATATGGCTGTTTCTTGACTCACCCATCAGAACAAATCTCATCTACACATGGGAAACATGCACGTTGGAGCTGTGTCAAAGCCTCTGTTTAGGAGAACCCTTCAGGGGCCAGGGCCACCGCTTTATTCCAAGGTCTCCATAGACAGAAAAACATATTAGGACACATCCACAGGAGAGTCCATTTCAACTCAGCCTCCTCGGTTGCCCCCCACATCCAGCAGATCTAACTTGTCTTGTTGCTTGGAGACAATTGGAATGCGAGGTGGGCTACCCAGCCATCAATCTTTAGAACCCTGCTTGGAATCGTTGGCCTGGAGCCAACCAACAGGTCTCAATTGTCCTGCAGAAGAATCTTTGCAGTTTGGAGCTTCTCACAACTCCCATCGTGGGAAAACCCCCATGTCCTCGTGATCCAACCCCCTTCAAGAAAGGGCCATCAGGGCAGAAAGTCCAACCTGAGCGATCGTCTGATCCTTGCCCTGACTTCAGATGCACGAGATCTCGATTGAGATCTGTAGATTGTGCCTGCCATATCCTCACCCAGAAACCTAGGCCTAGCTTGTGTTTTCAGACTCCGTCCTCAGACTACTGCCCCACAAGCCCTCCAGTTTGGCAATCCAGAACTACAATGCTGCACTCTGCCTGCCATACAGAAGTAAAACATTGCCCTCATTGCTACCCCGAAACCCCAAATGAAAATCAACCTGCACGCCATTCGGCTGTACCCCAAACATATAGGCTGACCTGGGCACTATTTCCCCTTCTGACCCAGCCTGAGCCTGGACCTCCTGGTCCCACCCAGACAGCTGGCCGCACACTGAGCACATCGGACCCGCCATGGCCTTAGGTCGTCATCTCTTCCCAACTCCGGTTTTCAGGCTCCAGAACCTAGACCTTATCTCCAACCACTGCCCAGGGTTGAAAATGATGCAGAAATCAGAACTCTTTCCCCATGGCAAGAAACCTTGTGGTTGGCATGTTGTCCAACGTTCAGTGTAGTTGAAACAAGCGTGGCCCATGAGGCCCAGCCCATGCTTGCGGGCCACATTGGTCACAAACACACATTGTGACCCTCAGCCTGAGCCCAGTCCTCAGGTAAGGCCTCTCAGGGCCTATATGAAGAGACAGCATATTGGGCTTGCCATGCCCCAAGGCCCCAATTTTTAACCATAGTTCGGGTTGTCCCTTCACTCTTCCCCAGGGCTCTGCTTTGGAATTCCTCTTTTGGTGGGACACCTGAGGTAACAAACCTGAAAGGAGTCCTCCCATCCCACAGATTGACGAAAAACAATTGGGATCGGGCCAAATCCACAGAGAGGAAGATTCGTCCATGGCCCATGAGACCTCCCCAACATTCCACGGTCATCGCTGAAACAAAAGTCAGAGACAAAATCCTGAGCAAGCTCCTCAGACTCGCTCATTCTTCATATCCTGAAGAGTTCTTCTCATGGTTTGTAGATCGGGCGTGCCATACCTACGTCCCCAAACTTAAGCTGAGTTTGTGTTTTCAGTCTTCTGTCCTCAAAGTCCTGGGCCACACTCCCTCCAGGCTGGGGTCCCTGGAGCCACACATTAGGACTGCCCCCACCCAATCCATGGCAATTCTGCCCATTCCATTGTCAAAAATCGTACAAATTAGGAGAACCCTCCAAAGTCCCTGAGGCCATCCCAATAGTGTAGGTCGCCTGGGAAAAAAATGGGTGGTTGATACCGGCTGAGCATCTACCTCCACTCATCTACCTCCATTCATACCAAGGAGATTGAACCAGACAGGACCCGAGGCCATTATCGAATCCATTGCTTTGGTTTACAGGCATGTCTCCTCAAAAGCCTGGATTCCAATACCAGCAGAGGGGATTTCCTGAGGCACTCATCAGAACAAATCTCGTCTCCACAAGGAAACTTGTGCATGGTAGCTAAGCCAAAGCTTAGGAGAATACTTCAGGGTCCCGGTGCCACCTCCCCATTCCAAGGTCCTCATGGACACAAATACACGTTAGGACCCATCCTCTGGAAAGTGCATTTCAACTCAGCCACCCCTGTTGCTCCCGGAGATCCATTAGATCTAAACTGTCTTGTTGCTAGGAGACAATTGGAAGGCGAGGCGGACTTCCATGGCATTCATCCTGGAACGGTGCTCTGGAGTCATTCCATATGGGATGTCATGGAGCTGTACAACAGGTCTCAATTGTCACGCAGAAGGAATTTTTGAAGGGAACATCCCACATCTCCCAACGTGGAAAACCTCCATGGCCTCGAGATTCCGCTCCCTTCATGAAGGGGCCGTCATGCACAGAAACTCCAACCTGAGCCAACGTCGGATCCTCGCCCTGACTTCAGATGCATGAGATATTGGTTCAGATCTGCAGGAGGTACCTGCCGTGCCCTCACCCTGAATCCGAAGTCTAGCTTGTGTTCTCAGACTTCCGTCCTCACTCTCCTGGCCCCGAAGCCCTCAAGTTTGGCAATTCCGGACCGACAATGAAGCACTCTGCCTGCCCTCTAGAAAAAATATATTGCCTAATGAGCAGCCCAGGCAGCTTAAATGAGGATAAACCTACACGGCACTCGAATGTACCCAAATTATATAGTCTAACCTGGGCACTAATGCACTGTCTGACACAACCTGAGCCCGGACCTGCTGACCAACACCCAGACAGCTGACCGCACGCTGAGCACATCAGACCCGCCATGGCCTTAGGTCATCATCTCTTCCCTACCTCAGTTTTCAGGCTTCAGAACCTAGACCTTATCTCCAATCACTGCCCACGGGTGACTGTGATGCAGAAATCAGAACTCTTCCTGACCCATGGCAAGAAACCTTGTGGTTCGCATGTTGTCCAACGTTCAGTGTAGGAGAAACCAGCATTCACCCTGAGGCCCCGCCCATTCTTGAGTGCGACGAGAGCATAAACACGCATTGTGACCTCAGCGTGAGTCCTGTCCTCTAGTAAGTCCTCTCAGTGGCTGGACCATTAGATGTCATAATGGGCTTGACATGTCCCTAGTCCCCAATTTTTAACCAGATTTCTGGTTGTCCAGTCGCCCCACCCCAGGGCTCTACTCTGGAATCCCTCATTTGGTGGGACATCTGAGGTTGAAAAACAAAATGAAACAAATCGACAACAACAAAAAAACGGACTTCTTCCATCCCCAGAATGACCCCAAACTCTTTACGGGACCGAACCCCCAGAGAGTATGACTCGTCCATTTCCCATGAAGTCTCCCGGCAATTTCACGACCATGAGTGACACGATATCCAGAGACAAAAACTTGAGCAAGAGCATCACACTCGCCCTTTTTTCATATCCCGAAGTGTTCTCCTCATGGTCTGTAGATCAGTCCTGTCATACCTATGACCCAAAACATAAGCCGAGTTTGTGTTTTCAGACAACTGTCCAAACAGCTCTGGCCTACACACCCTACAGGCTCAGGGCCCTGTAGCCAAACCTGAGGACTGTACTTGCCCTCTCCAAGGGAATTGTATGTGCCCATTCCAATGGCCACAACCCTACTAATAGGATAACCTCCAAAGTCCCTGAGGCCATCCCAATAGTTGTGGCTTCCCAGGACAAACAGGGGCAATCTGAGCCCATCTGAGCACCTACCTGCACTCAGACCCGTAGACTGATGTCCCCAGAGGTAAAAAGGTACGAACAGGCCCCTAGGCACTAATCGGATCCATTGCTTTGGTTTCCAGGCATCTCTCCTCAGAGGCCTGGATTTCAATACCAGCATATGGCTGTTTCTTGACTCACCCATCAGAACAAATCTCATCTACACATGGGAAACATGCACGTTGGAGCTGTGTCAAAGCCTCTGTTTAGGAGAACCCTTCAGGGCCCCAGGGCCACCGCTTCATTCCAAGGTCTCCATAGACACAAGAACATATTAGGACACATCCCCAGGAGAGTCCATTTCAACTCAGCCTCCACGGTTGCCCCCCAAATCCAGCAGATCTAACCTGTCTTGTTGCTTGGAGACCATTGGAATGCGAGGTGGGCTACCCAGCCATCCATCCTTAGAACCCTGCTTGGAATCGTTGGCCTGGAGCCAACCAACAGGTCTCAATTGTCCTGCAGAAGAATCGTTGCAGTTTGGAGCTTCTCACAACTCCCATCGTGGGAAAACCCCCATGTCCTCGTGATCCAACCCCCTTCAAGAAAGGGCCATCAGGGCAGAAAGTCCAACCTGAGCGATCGTCTGATCCTTGCCCTGACTTCAGATGCACGAGATCTCGATTGAGGTCTGTAGATTGTGCCTGCCATATCCTCACCCAGAAACCTAGGCCTAGCTTGGGTTTTCAGACTCTGTCCTCAGACTACTGGCCCACAAGCCCTCCAGTTGGGCAATCCAGAACTACAATGCCGCACTCTGCCTGCCATACAGAAGTAAAACATTGCCCTCATTGCTACCCCGAAACCCCAAATGAAAATCAACCTGCACGCCATTCGGCTGTACCCCAAACATATAGGCTGACCTGGGCACTATTTCCCCTTCTGACCCAGCCTGAGCCTGGACCTCCTGGTCCCACCCAGACAGCTGGCCGCACACTGAGCACATCGGACCCGCCATGGCCTTAGGTCGTCATCTCTTCCCAACTGCGGTTTTCAGGCTCCAGAACCTAGACCTTATCTCCAACCACTGCCCAGGGTTGAAAATGATGCAGAAATCAGAACTCTTTCCCCATGGCAAGAAACCTTGTGGTTGGCATGTTGTCCAACGTTCAGTGTAGTTGAAACAAGCGTGGCCCATGAGGCCCAGCCCATGCTTGCGGGCCACATTGGTCACAAACACACATTGTGACCCTCAGCCTGAGCCCAGTCCTCAGGTAAGGCCTCTCAGGGCCTATATGAAGAGACAGCATATTGGGCTTGCCATGCCCCAAGGCCCCAATTTTTAACCATAGTTCGGGTTGTCCCTTCACTCTTCCCCAGGGCTCTGCTTTGGAATTCCTCTTTTGGTGGGACACCTGAGGTAACAAACCTGAAAGGAGTCCTCCCATCCCACAGATTGACGAAAAACAATTGGGATCGGGCCAAATCCACAGAGAGGAAGATTCGTCCATGGCCCATGAGACCTCCCCAACATTCCACGGCCATCGCTGAAACAAAAGTCAGAGACAAAATCCTGAGCAAGCTCCTCAGACTCGCTCATTCTTCATATCCTGAAGAGTTCTTCTCATGGTTTGTAGATCGGGCATGCCATACCTACGTCCCCAAACTTAAGCTGAGTTTGTGTTTTCAGTCTTCTGTCCTCAAAGTCCTGGGCCACACTCCCTCCAGGCTGGGGCCCCTGGAGCCACACATTAGGACTGCCCCCACCCAATCCATGGGAATTCTGCCCATTCCATTGTCAAAAATCGTACAAATTAGGAGAACCCTCCAAAGTCCCTGAGGCCATCCCAATAGTGTAGGTCGCCCGGGACCAAAAATGGATGGTTGATACCGGCTGAGCATCTACCTCCACTCATCTACCTCCACTCATACCAAGGAGATTGAAGCAGACAGGACCCGAGGCCATTATCGGATCCATTGCTTTGGTTTACAGGCATGTCTCCTCAAAAGCCTGGATTCCAATACCAGCAGAGGGGATTTCCTGAGGCACCCATCAGAACAAATCTCGTCTCCACAAGGAAACTTGTGCATGGGAGCTAAGCCAAAGCTTAGGAGAATACTTCAGGGTCCCGGCGCCACCTCCCCATTCCAAGGCCCTCATGGACACAAACACACGTTAGGACCCATCCTCTGGAAAGTGCATTTCAACTCAGCCACCCAGGTTGCTCCCGCAGATCCATTAGATCTAAACTGTCTTGTTGCTAGGAGACAATTGGAAGGCGAGGCAGACTTCCCAGGCATCCATCCTGGTACGGTGCTCTGGAGTCATACCATATGGGATGTCCTGGAGCTGTCCAACAGGTCTCAATTGTCCCGCAGAAGGAATCCTTGAAGGGGGCATCCCACATCTCCCAACGTGGAAAAACTCCATGGCCTCGAGATTCCGCTCCCTTCATGAAGGGGCCGTCATGCACAGAAACTCCAACCTGAGCCAACGTCGGATCCTCGCCCTGACTTCAGATGCATGAGATATTGGTTCAGATCTGCAGGAGGTACCTGCCGTGCCCTCACCCTGAATCCGAAGTCTAGCTTGTGTTCTCAGACTTCCGTCCTCACTCTCCTGGCCCCGAAGCCCTCAAGTTTGGCAATTCCGGACCGACAATGAAGCACTCTGCCTGCCCTCTAGAAAAAATATATTGCCTAATGAGCAGCCCAGGCAGCTTAAATGAGGATAAACCTACACGGCACTCGAATGTACCCAAATTATATAGTCTAACCTGGGCACTAATGCACTGTCTGACACAACCTGAGCCCGGACCTGCTGACCAACACCCAGACAGCTGACCGCATGCTGAGCACATCAGACCCGCCATGGCCTTAGGTCATCATCTCTTCCCTACCTCAGTTTTCAGGCTTCAGAACCTAGACCTTATCTCCAATCACTGCCCACGGGTGACTGTGATGCAGAAATCAGAACTCTTCCTGACCCATGGCAAGAAACCTTGTGGTTGGCATGTTGTCCAACGTTCAGTGTAGGAAAAAGCAGCATTCACCCTGAGGCCCCGCCCATTCTTGAGTGCGACGAGAGCATAAACACGCCTTGTGACCTCAGCGTGAGTCCTGTCCTCTAGTAAGTCCTCTCAGTGGCTGGACCATTAGATGTCATAATGGGCTTGACATGTCCCTAGTCCCCAATTTTTAACCAGATTTCTGGTTGTCCAGTCGCCCCACCCCAGGGCTCTACTCTGGAATCCCTCATTTGGTGGGACATCTAGGTTGAAAAACAAAATGAAACAAATCGACAACAACAACAAAAAAACGGACTTCTTCCATCCCCAGAATGACCCCAAACTCTTTGGACGGGACCGAACCCCCAGAGAGTAAGACTCGTCCATTTCCCATGAAGTCACCCGGCAATTTCATGACCATGAGTGACACGATATCCAGAGACAAAAACTTGAGCAAGAGCCTCACACTCGCCCTTTTTTCATATCCCGAAGTGTTCTCCTCATGGTCTGTAGATCAGTCCTGCCATACCTATGACCCAAAACATAAGCCGAGTTTGTGTTTTCAGACAACTGTCCAAACAGCTCTGGCCTACACACCCTACAGGCTCAGGGCCCTGGAGCCAAACCTGAGGACTGTACTTGCCCTCTCCAAGGGAATTGTATGTGCCCATTCCAATGGCCACAACCCTACTAGTAGGATAACCTCCAAAGTCCCTGAGGCCATCCCAATAGTTGTGGCTTCCCAGGACAAACAAGGGCAATCTGAGCCCATCTGAGCACCTACCTGCACTCAGACCCGTAGACTGATGTCCCCAGAGGTAAAAAGGAACGAACAGGCCCCTAGGCACTAATCGGATCCATTGCTTTGTTTTCCAGGCATCTCTCCTCAGAGGCCTGGATTTCAATACCAGCATATGGCTGTTTCTTGACTCACCCATCAGAACAAATCTCATCTACACATGGGAAACATGCACGTTGGAGCTGTGTCAAAGCCTCTGTTTAGGAGAACCCTTCAGGGGCCAGGGCCACCGCTTTATTCCAAGGTCTCCATAGACACAAAAACATATTAGGACACATCCACAGGAGAGTCCATTTCAACTCAGCCTCCTCGGTTGCCCCCCACATCCAGCAGATCTAACTTGTCTTGTTGCTTGGAGACCATTGGAATGCGAGGTGGGCTACCCAGCCATCCATCCTTAGAACCCTGCTTGGAATCGTTGGCCTGGAGCCAACCAACAGGTCTCAATTGTCCTGCAGAAGAATCTTTGCAGTTTGGAGCTTCTCACAACTCCCATCGTGGGAAAACCCCCATGTCCTCGTGATCCAACCCCCTTCAAGAAAGGGCCATCAGGGCAGAAAGTCCAACCTGAGCGATCGTCTGATCCTTGCCCTGACTTCAGATGCACGAGATCTCGATTGAGGTCTGTAGATTGTGCCTGCCATATCCTCACCCAGAAACCTAGGCCTAGCTTGGGTTTTCAGACTCCGTCCTCAGACTACTGGCCCACAAGCCCTCCAGTTTGGCAATCCAGAACTACAATGCCGCACTCTGCCTGCCATACAGAAGTAAAACATTGCCCTCATTGCTACCCCGAAACCCCAAATGAAAATCAACCTGCACGCCATTCGGCTGTACCCCAAACATATAGGCTGACCTGGGCACTATTTCCCCTTCTGACCCAGCCTGAGCCTGGACCTCCTGGTCCCACCCAGACAGCTGGCCGCACACTGAGCACATCGGACCCGCCATGGCCTTAGGTCGTCATCTCTTCCCAACTGCGGTTTTCAGGCTCCAGAACCTAGACCTTATCTCCAACCACTGCCCAGGGTTGAAAATGATGCAGAAATCAGAACTCTTTCCCCATGGCAAGAAACCTTGTGGTTGGCATGTTGTCCAACGTTCAGTGTAGTTGAAACAAGCGTGGCCCATGAGGCCCAGCCCATGCTTGCGGGCCACATTGGTCACAAACACACATTGTGACCCTCAGCCTGAGCCCAGTCCTCAGGTAAGGCCTCTCAGGGCCTATATGAAGAGACAGCATATTGGGCTTGCAATGCCCCAAGGCCCCAATTTTTAACCATAGTTCGGGTTGTCCCTTCACTCTTCCCCAGGGCTCTGCTTTGGAATTCCTCTTTTGGTGGGACACCTGAGGTAACAAACCTGAAAGGAGTCCTCCCATCCCACAGATTGACGAAAAACAATTGGGATCGGGCCAAATCCACAGAGAGGAAGATTCGTCCATGGCCCATGAGACCTCCCCAACATTCCACGGCCATCGCTGAAACAAAAGTCAGAGACAAAATCCTGAGCAAGCTCCTCAGACTCGCTCATTCTTCATATCCTGAAGAGTTCTTCTCATGGTTTGTAGATCGGGCGTGCCATACCTACGTCCCCAAACTTAAGCTGAGTTTGTGTTTTCAGTCTTCTGTCCTCAAAGTCCTGGGCCACACTCCCTCCAGGCTGGGGCCCCTGGAGCCACACATTAGGACTGCCCCCACCCAATCCATGGCAATTCTGCCCATTCCATTGTCAAAAATCGTACAAATTAGGAGAACCCTCCAAAGTCCCTGAGGCCATCCCAATAGTGTAGGTCGCCCGGGACAAAAAATGGGTGGTTGATACCGGCTGAGCATCTACCTCCACTCATCTACCTCCATTCATACCAAGGAGATTGAACCAGACAGGACCCGAGGCCATTATCGAATCCATTGCTTTGGTTTACAGGCATGTCTCCTCAAAAGCCTGGATTCCAATACCAGCAGAGGGGATTTCCTGAGGCACTCATCAGAACAAATCTCGTCTCCACAAGGAAACTTGTGCATGGTAGCTAAGCCAAAGCTTAGGAGAATACTTCAGGGTCCCGGTGCCACCTCCCCATTCCAAGGTCCTCATGGACACAAATACACGTTAGGACCCATCCTCTGGAAAGTGCATTTCAAATCAGCCACCCATGTTGCTCCCGCAGATCCATTAGATCTAAACTGTCTTGTTGCTAGGAGACAATTGGAAGGCGAGGCTGACTTCCCTGGCATTCATCCTGGAACGGTGCTCTGGAGTCATTCCATATGGGATGTCATGGAGCTGTACAACAGGTCTCAATTGTCCCGCAGAAGGAATTCTTGAAGGGAACATCCCACATCTCCCAACGTGGAAAACCTCCATGGGGTCGAGATTCCGCTCCCTTCATGAAGGGGCCGTCATGCACAGAAACTCCAACCTGAGCCAACGTCGGATCCTCGCCCTGACTTCAGATGCATGAGATATTGGTTCAGATCTGCAGGAGGTACCTGCCGTGCCCTCACCCTGAATCCAAAGTCTAGCTTGTGTTCTCAGACTTCCGTCCTCACTCTCCTGGCCCCGAAGCCCTCAAGTTTGGCAATTCCGGACCGACAATGAAGCACTCTGCCTGCCCTCTAGAAAAAATATATTGCCTAATGAGCAGCCCAGGCAGCTTAAATGAGGATAAACCTACACGGCACTCGAATGTACCCAAATTATATAGTCTAACCTGGGCACTAATGCACTGTCTGACACAACCTGAGCCCGGACCTGCTTACCAACACCCAGACAGCTGACCGCACGCTGAGCACATCAGACCCGCCATGGCCTTAGGTCATCATCTCTTCCCTACCTCAGTTTTCAGGCTTCAGAACCTAGACCTTATCTCCAATCACTGCCCACGGGTGACTGTGATGCAGAAATCAGAACTCTTCCTGACCCATGGCAGGAAACCTTGTGGTTCGCATGTTGTCCAACGTTCAGTGTAGGAGAAACCAGCATTCAACCTGAGGCCCCGCCCATTCTTGAGTGCGACGAGAGCATAAACACGCATTGTGACCTCAGCGTGAGTCCTGTCCTCTAGTAAGTCCTCTCAGTGGCTGGACCATTAGATGTCATAATGGGCTTGACATGTCCCTAGTCCCCAATTTTTAACCAGATTTCTGGTTGTCCAGTCGCCCCACCCCAGGGCTCTACTCTGGAATCCCTCATTTGGTGGGACATCTGAGGTTGAAAAACAAAATGAAACAAATCGACAACAACAAAAAAACGGTCTTCTTCCATCCCCAGAATGACCCCAAACTCTTTGGACGGGACCGAACCCCCAGAGAGTATGACTCGTCCATTTCCCATGAAGTCACCCGGCAATTTCACGACCATGAGTGACACGATATCCAGAGACAAAAACTTGAGCAAGAGCCTCACACTCGCCCTTTTTTCATATCCCGAAGTGTTCTCCTCATGGTCTGTAGATCAGTCCTGCCATACCTATGACCCAAAACATAAGCCGAGTTTGTGTTTTAAGACAACTGTCCAAACAGCTCTGGCCTACACACCCTACAGGCTCAGGGCCCTGGAGCCAAACCTGAGGACTGTACTTGCCCTCTCCAAGGGAATTGTATGTGCCCATTCCAATGGCCACAACCCTACTAGTAAGATAACCTCCAAAGTCCCTGAGGCCATCCCAATAGTTGTGGCTTCCCAGGACAAACAGGGGCAATCTGAGCCCATCTGAGCACCTACCTGCACTCAGACCCGTAGACTGATGTCCCCAGAGGTAAAAAGGAACGAACAGGCCCCTAGGCACTAATCGGATCCATTGCTTTGGTTTCCAGGCATCTCTCCTCAGAGGCCTGGATTTCAATACCAGCATATGGCTGTTTCTTGACTCACCCATCAGAACAAATCTCATCTACACATGGGAAACATGCACGTTGGAGCTGTGTCAAAGCCTCTGTTTAGGAGAACCCTTCAAAGCCCCAGGGCCACCGCTTCATTCCAAGGTCTCCATAGACACAAAAACATATTAGGACACATCCCCAGGAGAGTCCATTTCAACTCAGCCTCCACGGTTGCCCCCCAAATCCAGCAGATCTAACCTGTCTTGTTGCTTGGAGACAATTGGAATGCGAGGTGGGCTACCCAGCCATCCATCCTTAGAACCCTGCTCGGAATCGTTGGCCTGGAGCCAACCAACAGGTCTCAATTGTCCTGCAGAAGAATCTTTGCAGTTTGGAGCTTCTCACAACTCCCATCGTGGGAAAACCCCCATGTCCTCGTGATCCAACCCCCTTCAAGAAAGGGCCATCAGGGCAGAAAGTCCAACCTGAGCGATCGTCTGATCCTTGCCCTGACTTCAGATGCACGAGATCTCGATTGAGGTCTCTAGATTGTGCCTGCCATATCCTCACCCAGAAACCTAGGCCTAGCTTGGGTTTTCAGACTCCGTCCTCAGACTACTGGCCCACAAGCCCTCCAGTTTGGCAATCCAGAACTACAATGCCGCACTCTGCCTGCCATACAGAAGTAAAACATTGCCCTCATTGCTACCCCGAAACCCCAAATGAAAATCAACCTG
Source organism: Mustela nivalis (assembly GCF_964662115.1). Classification (NCBI taxonomy): domain Eukaryota; kingdom Metazoa; phylum Chordata; class Mammalia; order Carnivora; family Mustelidae; genus Mustela; species Mustela nivalis. Next base: position 101,697 of record NW_028135171.1, read on the forward strand.
CACGCCATTCGGCTGTACCTCAAACATATAGGCTGACCTGGGCACTATTTCCCCTTCTCACCCAGCCTGAGCCTGGACCTCCTGGTCCCACCCAGACAACTGGCCGCACACTGAGCACATCGGACCCGCCATGGCCTTAGGTCGTCATCTCTTCCCAACTGCGGTTTTCAGGCTCCAGAACCTAGACCTTATCTCCAACCACTGCCCAGGGTTGAAAATGATGCAGAAATCAGAACTCTTTCCCCATGGCAAGAAACCTTGTGGTTGGCATGTTGTCCAACGTTCAGTGTAGTTGAAACAAGCGTGGCCCATGAGGCCCAGCCCATGCTTGCGGGCCACATTGGTCACAAACACACATTGTGACCCTCAGCCTGAGCCCAGTCCTCAGGTAAGGCCTCTCAGGGCCTATATGAAGAGACAGCATATTGGGCTTGCCATGCCCCAAGGCCCCAATTTTTAACCATAGTTCGGGTTGTCCCTTCACTCTTCCCCAGGGCTCTGCTTTGGAATTCCTCTTTTGGTGGGACACCTGAGGTAACAAACCTGAAAGGAGTCCTCCCATCCCACAGATTGACGAAAAACAATTGGGATCGGGCCAAATCCACAGAGAGGAAGATTCGTCCATGGCCCATGAGACCTCCCCAACATTCCACGGCCATCGCTGAAACAAAAGTCAGAGACAAAATCCTGAGCAAGCTCCTCAGACTCGCTCATTCTTCATATCCTGAAGAGTTCTTCTCATGGTTTGTAGATCGCGCGTGCCATACCTACGTCCCCAAACTTAAGCTGAGTTTGTGTTTTCAGTCTTCTGTCCTCAAAGTCCTGGGCCACACTCCCTCCAGGCTGGGGCCCCTGGAGCCACACATTAGGACTGCCCCCACCCAATCCATGGCAATTCTGCCCATTCCATTGTCAAAAATCGTACAAATTAGGAGAACCCTCCAAAGTCCCTGAGGCCATCCCAATAGTGTAGGTCGCCCGGGACAAAAAATGGGTGGTTGATACCGGCTGAGCATCTACCTCCACTCATCTAACTCCATTCATACCAAGGAGATTGAACCAGACAGGACCCGAGGCCATTATCGAATCCATTGCTTGGTTTACAGGCATGTCTCCTCAAAAGCCTGGATTCCAATACCAGCAGAGGGGATTTCCTGAGGCACTCATCAGAACAAATCTCGTCTCCACAAGGAAACTTGTGCATGGTAGCTAAGCCAAAGCTTAGGAGAATACTTCAGGGTCCCGGTGCCACCTCCCCATTCCAAGGTCCTCATGGACACAAATACACGTTAGGACCCATCCTCTGGAAAGTGCATTTCAACTCAGCCACCCCTGTTGCTCCCGCAGATCCATTAGATCTAAACTGTCTTGTTGCTAGGAGACAATTGGAAGGCGAGGCGGACTTCCCTGGCATTCATCCTGGAACGGTGCTCTGGAGTCATTCCATATGGGATGTCATGGAGCTGTACAACAGGTCTCAATTGTCCCGCAGAAGGAATTCTTGAAGGGAACATCCCACATCTCCCAACGTGGAAAACCTCCATGGGGTCGAGATTCCGCTCCCTTCATGAAGGGGCCGTCATGCACAGAAACTCCAACCTGAGCCAACGTCGGATCCTCGCCCTGACTTCAGATGCATGAGATATTGGTTCAGATCTGCAGGAGGTACCTGCCGTGCCCTCACCCTGAATCCGAAGTCTAGCTTGTGTTCTCAGACTTCCGTCCTCACTCTCCTGGCCCCGAAGCCCTCAAGTTTGGCAATTCCGGACCGACAATGAAGCACTCTGCCTGCCCTCTAGAAAAAATATATTGCCTAATGAGCAGCCCAGGCAGCTTAAATGAGGATAAACCTACACGGCACTCGAATGTACCCAAATTATATAGTCTAACCTGGGCACTAATGCACTGTCTGACACAACCTGAGCCCGGACCAGCTGACCAACACCCAGACAGCTGACCGCACGCTGAGCACATCAGACCCGCCATGGCCTTAGGTCATCATCTCTTCCCTACCTCAGTTTTCAGGCTTCAGAACCTAGACCTTATCTCCAATCACTGCCCACGGGTGACTGTGATGCAGAAATCAGAACTCTTCCTGACCCATGGCAAGAAACCTTGTGGTTGGCATGTTGTCCAACGTTCAGTGTAGGAGAATCCAGCATTCACCCTGAGGCCCCGCCCATTCTTGAGTGCGACGGGAGCATAAACACGCATTGTGACCTCAGCGTGAGTCCTGTCCTCTAGTATGTCCTCTCAGTGGCTGGACCATTAGATGTCATAATGGGCTTGACATGTCCCTAGTCCCCAATTTTTAACCAGATTTCTGGTTGTCCAGTCGCCCCACCCCAGGGCTCTACTCTGGAATCCCTCATTTGGTGGGACATCTAGGTTGAAAAACAAAATGAAACAAATCGACAACAACAACAAAAAAAAGGACTTCTTCCATCCCCAGAATGACCCCAAACTCTTTGGACGGGACCGAACCCCCAGAGAGTAAGACTCGTCCATTTCCCATGAAGTCACCCGGCAATTTCACGACCATGAGTGACACGATATCCAGAGACAAAAACTTGAGCAAGAGCCTCACACTCGCCCTTTTTTCATATCCCGAAGTGTTCTCCTCATGGTCTGTAGATCAGTCCTGCCATACCTATGACCCAAAACATAAGCCGAGTTTGTGTTTTCAGACAACTGTCCAAACAGCTCTGGCCTACACACCCTACAGGCTCAGGGCCCTGGAGCCAAACCTGAGGACTGTACTTGCCCTCTCCAAGGGAATTGTATGTGCCCATTCCAATGGCCACAACCCTACTAGTAGGATAACCTCCAAAGTCCCTGAGGCCATCCCAATAGTTGTGGCTTCCCAGGACAAACAGGGGCAATCTGAGCCCATCTGAGCACCTACCTGCACTCAGACCCGTAGACTGATGTCCCCAGAGGTAAAAAGGAACGAACAGGCCCCTAGGCACTAATCGGATCCATTGCTTTGGTTTCCAGGCATCTCTCCTCAGAGGCCTGGATTTCAATACCAGCATATGGCTGTTTCTTGACTCACCCATCAGAACAAATCTCATCTACACATGGGAAACATGCACGTTGGAGCTGTGTCAAAGCCTCTGTTTAGGAGAACCCTTCAGGGCCCCAGGGCCACCGCTTCATTCCAAGGTCTCCATAGACACAAAAACATATTAGGACACATCCCCAGGAGAGTCCATTTCAACTCAGCCTCCACGGTTGCCCCCCAAATCCAGCAGATCTAACCTGTCTTGTTGCTTGGAGACCATTGGAATGCGAGGTGGGCTACCCAGCCATCCATCCTTAGAACCCTGCTCGGAATCGTTGGCCTGGAGCCAACCAACAGGTCTCAATTGTCCTGCAGAAGAATCTTTGCAGTTTGGAGCTTCTCACAACTCCCATCGTGGGAAAACCCCCATGTCCTCGTGATCCAACCCCCTTCAAGAAAGGGCCATCAGGGCAGAAAGTCCAACCTGAGCGATCGTCTGATCCTTGCCCTGACTTCAGATGCACGAGATCTCGATTGAGGTCTGTAGATTGTGCCTGCCATATCCTCACCCAGAAACCTAGGCCTAGCTTGGGTTTTCAGACTCCGTCCTCAGACTACTGGCCCACAAGCCCTCCAGTTTGGCAATCCAGAACTACAATGCCGCACTCTGCCTGCCATACAGAAGTAAAACATTGCCCTCATTGCTACCCCGAAACCCCAAATGAAAATCAACCTGCACGCCATTCGGCTGTACCTCAAACATATAGGCTGACCTGGGCACTATTTCCCCTTCTCACCCAGCCTGAGCCTGGACCTCCTGGTCCCACCCAGACAACTGGCCGCACACTGAGCACATCGGACCCGCCATGGCCTTAGGTCGTCATCTCTTCCCAACTGCGGTTTTCAGGCTCCAGAACCTAGACCTTATCTCCAACCACTGCCCAGGGTTGAAAATGATGCAGAAATCAGAACTCTTTCCCCATGGCAAGAAACCTTGTGGTTGGCATGTTGTCCAACGTTCAGTGTAGTTGAAACAAGCGTGGCCCATGAGGCCCAGCCCATGCTTGCGGGCCACATTGGTCACAAACACACATTGTGACCCTCAGCCTGAGCCCAGTCCTCAGGTAAGGCCTCTCAGGGCCTATATGAAGAGACAGCATATTGGGCTTGCCATGCCCCAAGGCCCCAATTTTTAACCATAGTTCGGGTTGTCCCTTCACTCTTCCCCAGGGCTCTGCTTTGGAATTCCTCTTTTGGTGGGACACCTGAGGTAACAAACCTGAAAGGAGTCCTCCCATCCCACAGATTGACGAAAAACAATTGGGATCGGGCCAAATCCACAGAGAGGAAGATTCGTCCATGGCCCATGAGACCTCCCCAACATTCCACGGCCATCGCTGAAACAAAAGTCAGAGACAAAATCCTGAGCAAGCTCCTCAGACTCGCTCATTCTTCATATCCTGAAGAGTTCTTCTCATGGTTTGTAGATCGCGCGTGCCATACCTACGTCCCCAAACTTAAGCTGAGTTTGTGTTTTCAGTCTTCTGTCCTCAAAGTCCTGGGCCACACTCCCTCCAGGCTGGGGCCCCTGGAGCCACACATTAGGACTGCCCCCACCCAATCCATGGCAATTCTGCCCATTCCATTGTCAAAAATCGTACAAATTAGGAGAACCCTCCAAAGTCCCTGAGGCCATCCCAATAGTGTAGGTCGCCCGGGACAAAAAATGGGTGGTTGATACCGGCTGAGCATCTACCTCCACTCATCTACCTCCATTCATACCAAGGAGATTGAACCAGACAGGACCCGAGGCCATTATCGAATCCATTGCTTTGGTTTACAGGCATGTCTCCTCAAAAGCCTGGATTCCAATACCAGCAGAGGGGATTTCCTGAGGCACTCATCAGAACAAATCTCGTCTCCACAAGGAAACTTGTGCATGGTAGCTAAGCCAAAGCTTAGGAGAATACTTCAGGGTCCCGGTGCCACCTCCCTATTCCAAGGTCCTCATGGACACAAATACACGTTAGGACCCATCCTCTGGAAAGTGCATTTCAACTCAGCCACCCCTGTTGCTCCCGCAGATCCATTAGATCTAAACTCTCTTATTGCTAGGAGACAATTGGAAGGCGAGGCGGACTTCCCTGGCATTCATCCTGGAACGGTGCTCTGGAGTCATTCCATATGGGATGTCATGGAGCTGTACAACAGGTCTCAATTGTCCCGCAGAAGGAATTCTTGAAGGGAACATCCCACATCTCCCAACGTGGAAAACCTCCATGGGGTCGAGATTCCGCTCCCTTCATGAAGGGGCCGTCATGCACAGAAACTCCAACCTGAGCCAACGTCGGATCCTCGCCCTGACTTCAGATGCATGAGATATTGGTTCAGATCTGCAGGAGGTACCTGCCGTGCCCTCACCCTGAATCCGAAGTCTAGCTTGTGTTCTCAGACTTCCGTCCTCACTCTCCTGGCCCCGAAGCCCTCAAGTTTGGCAATTCCGGACCGACAATGAAGCACTCTGCCTGCCCTCTAGAAAAAATATATTGCCTAATGAGCAGCCCAGGCAGCTTAAATGAGGATAAACCTACACGGCACTCGAATGTACCCAAATTATATAGTCTAACCTGGGCACTAATGCACTGTCTGACACAACCTGAGCCCGGACCTGCTTACCAACACCCAGACAGCTGACCGCACGCTGAGCACATCAGACCCGCCATGGCCTTAGGTCATCATCTCTTCCCTACCTCAGTTTTCAGGCTTCAGAACCTAGACCTTATCTCCAATCACTGCCCACGGGTGACTGTGATGCAGAAATCAGAACTCTTCCTGACCCATGGCAAGAAACCTTGTGGTTCGCATGTTGTCCAACGTTCAGTGTAGGAGAAACCAGCATTCAACCTGAGGCCCCGCCCATTCTTGAGTGCGACGAGAGCATAAACACGCATTGTGACCTCAGCGTGAGTCCTGTCCTCTAGTAAGTCCTCTCAGTGGCTGGACCATTAGATGTCATAATGGGCTTGACATGTCCCTAGTCCCCAATTTTTAACCAGATTTCTGGTTGTCCAGTCGCCCCACCCCAGGGCTCTACTCTGGAATCCCTCATTTGGTGGGACATCTGAGGTTGAAAAACAAAATGAAACAAATCGACAACAACAAAAAAACGGTCTTCTTCCATCCCCAGAATGACCCCAAACTCTTTGGACGGGACCGAACCCCCAGAGAGTATGACTCGTCCATTTCCCATGAAGTCACCCGGCAATTTCACGACCATGAGTGACACGATATCCAGAGACAAAAACTTGAGCAAGAGCCTCACACTCGCCCTTTTTTCATATCCCGAAGTGTTCTCCTCATGGTCTGTAGATCAGTCCTGCCATACCTATGACCCAAAACATAAGCCGAGTTTGTGTTTTAAGACAACTGTCCAAACAGCTCTGGCCTACACACCCTACAGGCTCAGGGCCCTGGAGCCAAACCTGAGGACTGTACTTGCCCTCTCCAAGGGAATTGTATGTGCCCATTCCAATGGCCACAACCCTACTAGTAAGATAACCTCCAAAGTCCCTGAGGCCATCCCAATAGTTGTGGCTTCCCAGGACAAACAGGGGCAATCTGAGCCCATCTGAGCACCTACCTGCACTCAGACCCGTAGACTGATGTCCCCAGAGGTAAAAAGGAACGAACAGGCCCCTAGGCACTAATCGGATCCATTGCTTTGGTTTCCAGGCATCTCTCCTCAGAGGCCTGGATTTCAATACCAGCATATGGCTGTTTCTTGACTCACCCATCAGAACAAATCTCATCTACACATGGGAAACATGCACGTTGGAGCTGTGTCAAAGCCTCTGTTTAGGAGAACCCTTCAAAGCCCCAGGGCCACCGCTTCATTCCAAGGTCTCCATAGACACAAAAACATATTAGGACACATCCCCAGGAGAGTCCATTTCAACTCAGCCTCCACGGTTGCCCCCCAAATCCAGCAGATCTAACCTGTCTTGTTGCTTGGAGACAATTGGAATGCGAGGTGGGCTACCCAGCCATCCATCCTTAGAACCCTGCTCGGAATCGTTGGCCTGGAGCCAACCAACAGGTCTCAATTGTCCTGCAGAAGAATCTTTGCAGTTTGGAGCTTCTCACAACTCCCATCGTGGGAAAACCCCCATGTCCTCGTGATCCAACCCCCTTCAAGAAAGGGCCATCAGGGCAGAAAGTCCAACCTGAGCGATCGTCTGATCCTTGCCCTGACTTCAGATGCACGAGATCTCGATTGAGGTCTCTAGATTGTGCCTGCCATATCCTCACCCAGAAACCTAGGCCTAGCTTGGGTTTTCAGACTCCGTCCTCAGACTACTGGCCCACAAGCCCTCCAGTTTGGCAATCCAGAACTACAATGCCGCACTCTGCCTGCCATACAGAAGTAAAACATTGCCCTCATTGCTACCCCGAAACCCCAAATGAAAATCAACCTGCACGCCATTCGGCTGTACCTCAAACATATAGGCTGACCTGGGCACTATTTCCCCTTCTCACCCAGCCTGAGCCTGGACCTCCTGGTCCCACCCAGACAACTGGCCGCACACTGAGCACATCGGACCCGCCATGGCCTTAGGTCGTCATCTCTTCCCAACTGCGGTTTTCAGGCTCCAGAACCTAGACCTTATCTCCAACCACTGCCCAGGGTTGAAAATGATGCAGAAATCAGAACTCTTTCCCCATGGCAAGAAACCTTGTGGTTGGCATGTTGTCCAACGTTCAGTGTAGTTGAAACAAGCGTGGCCCATGAGGCCCAGCCCATGCTTGCGGGCCACATTGGTCACAAACACACATTGTGACCCTCAGCCTGAGCCCAGTCCTCAGGTAAGGCCTCTCAGGGCCTATATGAAGAGACAGCATATTGGGCTTGCCATGCCCCAAGGCCCCAATTTTTAACCATAGTTCGGGTTGTCCCTTCACTCTTCCCCAGGGCTCTGCTTTGGAATTCCTCTTTTGGTGGGACACCTGAGGTAACAAACCTGAAAGGAGTCCTCCCATCCCACAGATTGACGAAAAACAATTGGGATCGGGCCAAATCCACAGAGAGGAAGATTCGTCCATGGCCCATGAGACCTCCCCAACATTCCACGGCCATCGCTGAAACAAAAGTCAGAGACAAAATCCTGAGCAAGCTCCTCAGACTCGCTCATTCTTCATATCCTGAAGAGTTCTTCTCATGGTTTGTAGATCGCGCGTGCCATACCTACGTCCCCAAACTTAAGCTGAGTTTGTGTTTTCAGTCTTCTGTCCTCAAAGTCCTGGGCCACACTCCCTCCAGGCTGGGGCCCCTGGAGCCACACATTAGGACTGCCCCCACCCAATCCATGGCAATTCTGCCCATTCCATTGTCAAAAATCGTACAAATTAGGAGAACCCTCCAAAGTCCCTGAGGCCATCCCAATAGTGTAGGTCGCCCGGGACAAAAAATGGGTGGTTGATACCGGCTGAGCATCTACCTCCACTCATCTAACTCCATTCATACCAAGGAGATTGAACCAGACAGGACCCGAGGCCATTATCGAATCCATTGCTTGGTTTACAGGCATGTCTCCTCAAAAGCCTGGATTCCAATACCAGCAGAGGGGATTTCCTGAGGCACTCATCAGAACAAATCTCGTCTCCACAAGGAAACTTGTGCATGGTAGCTAAGCCAAAGCTTAGGAGAATACTTCAGGGTCCCGGTGCCACCTCCCCATTCCAAGGTCCTCATGGACACAAATACACGTTAGGACCCATCCTCTGGAAAGTGCATTTCAACTCAGCCACCCCTGTTGCTCCCGCAGATCCATTAGATCTAAACTGTCTTGTTGCTAGGAGACAATTGGAAGGCGAGGCTGACTTCCCTGGCATTCATCCTGGAACGGTGCTCTGGAGTCATTCCATATGGGATGTCATGGAGCTGTACAACAGGTCTCAATTGTCCCGCAGAAGGAATTCTTGAAGGGAACATCCCACATCTCCCAACGTGGAAAACCTCCATGGGGTCGAGATTCCGCTCCCTTCATGAAGGGGCCGTCATGCACAGAAACTCCAACCTGAGCCAACGTCGGATCCTCGCCCTGACTTCAGATGCATGAGATATTGGTTCAGATCTGCAGGAGGTACCTGCCGTGCCCTCACCCTGAATCCGAAGTCTAGCTTGTGTTCTCAGACTTCCGTCCTCACTCTCCTGGCCCCGAAGCCCTCAAGTTTGGCAATTCCGGACCGACAATGAAGCACTCTGCCTGCCCTCTAGAAAAAATATATTGCCTAATGAGCAGCCCAGGCAGCTTAAATGAGGATAAACCTACACGGCACTCGAATGTACCCAAATTATATAGTCTAACCTGGGCACTAATGCACTGTCTGACACAACCTGAGCCCGGACCAGCTGACCAACACCCAGACAGCTGACCGCACGCTGAGCACATCAGACCCGCCATGGCCTTAGGTCATCATCTCTTCCCTACCTCAGTTTTCAGGCTTCAGAACCTAGACCTTATCTCCAATCACTGCCCACGGGTGACTGTGATGCAGAAATCAGAACTCTTCCTGACCCATGGCAAGAAACCTTGTGGTTGGCATGTTGTCCAACGTTCAGTGTAGGAGAATCCAGCATTCACCCTGAGGCCCCGCCCATTCTTGAGTGCGACGGGAGCATAAACACGCATTGTGACCTCAGCGTGAGTCCTGTCCTCTAGTATGTCCTCTCAGTGGCTGGACCATTAGATGTCATAATGGGCTTGACATGTCCCTAGTCCCCAATTTTTAACCAGATTTCTGGTTGTCCAGTCGCCCCACCCCAGGGCTCTACTCTGGAATCCCTCATTTGGTGGGACATCTAGGTTGAAAAACAAAATGAAACAAATCGACAACAACAACAAAAAAAAGGACTTCTTCCATCCCCAGAATGACCCCAAACTCTTTGGACGGGACCGAACCCCCAGAGAGTAAGACTCGTCCATTTCCCATGAAGTCACCCGGCAATTTCACGACCATGAGTGACACGATATCCAGAGACAAAAACTTGAGCAAGAGCCTCACACTCGCCCTTTTTTCATATCCCGAAGTGTTCTCCTCATGGTCTGTAGATCAGTCCTGCCATACCTATGACCCAAAACATAAGCCGAGTTTGTGTTTTCAGACAACTGTCCAAACAGCTCTGGCCTACACACCCTACAGGCTCAGGGCCCTGGAGCCAAACCTGAGGACTGTACTTGCCCTCTCCAAGGGAATTGTATGTGCCCATTCCAATGGCCACAACCCTACTAGTAGGATAACCTCCAAAGTCCCTGAGGCCATCCCAATAGTTGTGGCTTCCCAGGACAAACAGGGGCAATCTGAGCCCATCTGAGCACCTACCTGCACTCAGACCCGTAGACTGATGTCCCCAGAGGTAAAAAGGAACGAACAGGCCCCTAGGCACTAATCGGATCCATTGCTTTGGTTTCCAGGCATCTCTCCTCAGAGGCCTGGATTTCAATACCAGCATATGGCTGTTTCTTGACTCACCCATCAGAACAAATCTCATCTACACATGGGAAACATGCACGTTGGAGCTGTGTCAAAGCCTCTGTTTAGGAGAACCCTTCAGGGCCCCAGGGCCACCGCTTCATTCCAAGGTCTCCATAGACACAAAAACATATTAGGACACATCCCCAGGAGAGTCCATTTCAACTCAGCCTCCACGGTTGCCCCCCAAATCCAGCAGATCTAACCTGTCTTGTTGCTTGGAGACCATTGGAATGCGAGGTGGGCTACCCAGGCATCCATCCTTAGAACCCTGCTCGGAATCGTTGGCCTGGAGCCAACCAACAGGTCTCAATTGTCCTGCAGAAGAATCTTTGCAGTTTGGAGCTTCTCACAACTCCCATCGTGGGAAAACCCCCATGTCCTCGTGATCCAACCCCCTTCAAGAAAGGGCCATCAGGGCAGAAAGTCCAACCTGAGCGATCGTCTGATCCTTGCCCTGACTTCAGATGCACGAGATCTCGATTGAGGTCTGTAGATTGTGCCTGCCATATCCTCACCCAGAAACCTAGGCCTAGCTTGGGTTTTCAGACTCCGTCCTCAGACTACTGGCCCACAAGCCCTCCAGTTTGGCAATCCAGAACTACAATGCCGCACTCTGCCTGCCATACAGAAGTAAAACATTGCCCTCATTGCTACCCCGAAACCCCAAATGAAAATCAACCTGCACGCCATTCGGCTGTACCTCAAACATATAGGCTGACCTGGGCACTATTTCCCCTTCTCACCCAGCCTGAGCCTGGACCTCCTGGTCCCACCCAGACAACTGGCCGCACACTGAGCACATCGGACCCGCCATGGCCTTAGGTCGTCATCTCTTCCCAACTGCGGTTTTCAGGCTCCAGAACCTAGACCTTATCTCCAACCACTGCCCAGGGTTGAAAATGATGCAGAAATCAGAACTCTTTCCCCATGGCAAGAAACCTTGTGGTTGGCATGTTGTCCAACGTTCAGTGTAGTTGAAACAAGCGTGGCCCATGAGGCCCAGCCCATGCTTGCGGGCCACATTGGTCACAAACACACATTGTGACCCTCAGCCTGAGCCCAGTCCTCAGGTAAGGCCTCTCAGGGCCTATATGAAGAGACAGCATATTGGGCTTGCCATGCCCCAAGGCCCCAATTTTTAACCATAGTTCGGGTTGTCCCTTCACTCTTCCCCAGGGCTCTGCTTTGGAATTCCTCTTTTGGTGGGACACCTGAGGTAACAAACCTGAAAGGAGTCCTCCCATCCCACAGATTGACGAAAAACAATTGGGATCGGGCCAAATCCACAGAGAGGAAGATTCGTCCATGGCCCATGAGACCTCCCCAACATTCCACGGCCATCGCTGAAACAAAAGTCAGAGACAAAATCCTGAGCAAGCTCCTCAGACTCGCTCATTCTTCATATCCTGAAGAGTTCTTCTCATGGTTTGTAGATCGCGCGTGCCATACCTACGTCCCCAAACTTAAGCTGAGTTTGTGTTTTCAGTCTTCTGTCCTCAAAGTCCTGGGCCACACTCCCTCCAGGCTGGGGCCCCTGGAGCCACACATTAGGACTGCCCCCACCCAATCCATGGCAATTCTGCCCATTCCATTGTCAAAAATCGTACAAATTAGGAGAACCCTCCAAAGTCCCTGAGGCCATCCCAATAGTGTAGGTCGCCCGGGACAAAAAATGGGTGGTTGATACCGGCTGAGCATCTACCTCCACTCATCTACCTCCATTCATACCAAGGAGATTGAACCAGACAGGACCCGAGGCCATTATCGAATCCATTGCTTTGGTTTACAGGCATGTCTCCTCAAAAGCCTGGATTCCAATACCAGCAGAGGGGATTTCCTGAGGCACTCATCAGAACAAATCTCGTCTCCACAAGGAAACTTGTGCATGGTAGCTAAGCCAAAGCTTAGGAGAATACTTCAGGGTCCCGGTGCCACCTCCCTATTCCAAGGTCCTCATGGACACAAATACACGTTAGGACCCATCCTCTGGAAAGTGCATTTCAACTCAGCCACCCCTGTTGCTCCCGCAGATCCATTAGATCTAAACTCTCTTATTGCTAGGAGACAATTGGAAGGCGAGGCGGACTTCCCTGGCATTCATCCTGGAACGGTGCTCTGGAGTCATTCCATATGGGATGTCATGGAGCTGTACAACAGGTCTCAATTGTCCCGCAGAAGGAATTCTTGAAGGGAACATCCCACATCTCCCAACGTGGAAAACCTCCATGGGGTCGAGATTCCGCTCCCTTCATGAAGGGGCCGTCATGCACAGAAACTCCAACCTGAGCCAACGTCGGATCCTCGCCCTGACTTCAGATGCATGAGATATTGGTTCAGATCTGCAGGAGGTACCTGCCGTGCCCTCACCCTGAATCCGAAGTCTAGCTTGTGTTCTCAGACTTCCGTCCTCACTCTCCTGGCCCCGAAGCCCTCAAGTTTGGCAATTCCGGACCGACAATGAAGCACTCTGCCTGCCCTCTAGAAAAAATATATTGCCTAATGAGCAGCCCAGGCAGCTTAAATGAGGATAAACCTACACGGCACTCGAATGTACCCAAATTATATAGTCTAACCTGGGCACTAATGCACTGTCTGACACAACCTGAGCCCGGACCTGCTGACCAACACCCAGACAGCTGACCGCACGCTGAGCACATCAGACCCGCCATGGCCTTAGGTCATCATCTCTTCCCTACCTCAGTTTTCAGGCTTCAGAACCTAGACCTTATCTCCAATCACTGCCCACGGGTGACTGTGATGCAGAAATCAGAACTCTTCCTGACCCATGGCAAGAAACCTTGTGGTTGGCATGTTGTCCAACGTTCAGTGTAGGAGAAACCAGCATTCACCCTGAGGCCCCGCCCATTCTTGAGTGCGACGAGAGCATAAACACGCATTGTGACCTCAGCGTGAGTCCTGTCCTCTAGTATGTCCTCTCAGTGGCTGGACCATTAGATGTCATAATGGGCTTGACATGTCCCTAGTCCCCAATTTTTAACCAGATTTCTGGTTGTCCAGTCGCCCCACCCCAGGGCTCTACTCTGGAATCCCTCATTTGGTGGGACATCTAGGTTGAAAAACAAAATGAAACAAATCGACAATAACAACAAAAAAAAGGACTTCTTCCATCCCCAGAATGACCCCAAACTCTTTGGACGGGACCGAACCCCCAGAGAGTAAGACTCGTCCATTTCCCATGAAGTCACCCGGCAATTTCACGACCATGAGTGACACGATATCCAGAGACAAAAACTTGAGCAAGAGCCTCACACTCGCCCTTTTTTCATATCCCGAAGTGTTCTCCTCATGGTCTGTAGATCAGTCCTGCCATACCTATGACCCAAAACATAAGCCGAGTTTGTGTTTTCAGACAACTGTCCAAACAGCTCTGGCCTACACACCCTACAGGCTCAGGGCCCTGGAGCCAAACCTGAGGACTGTACTTGCCCTCTCCAAGGGAATTGTATGTGCCCATTCCAATGGCCACAACCCTACTAGTAGGATAACCTCCAAAGTCCCTGAGGCCATCCCAATAGTTGTGGCTTCCCAGGACAAACAGGGGCAATCTGAGCCCATCTGAGCACCTACCTGCACTCAGACCCGTAGACTGATGTCCCCAGAGGTAAAAAGGAACGAACAGGCCCCTAGGCACTAATCGGATCCATTGCTTTGGTTTCCAGGCATCTCTCCAAGGAGGCCTGGATTTCAATACCAGCATATGGCTGTTTCTTGACTCACCCATCAGAACAAATCTCATCTACACATGGGAAACATGCACGCTGGAGCTGTGTCAAAGCCTATGTTTAGGAGAACCCTTCAGAATCCCAGGGCCACCGCTTTATTCCAAGGTCTCCATAGACACAAAAACATATTAGGACACATCCCCAGGAGGGTCCATTTCAACTCAGCCTCCTCGGTTGCCCCCCACATCCAGCAGATCTAACCTGTCTTGTTGCTTGGAGACAATTGGAATGCGAGGTGGGCTACCCAGCCATCCATCCTTAGAACCCTGCTCGGAATCGTTGGCCTGGAGCCAACCAACAGGTCTCAATTGTCCTGCAGAAGAATCTTTGCAGTTTGGAGCTTCTCACAATTCCCATCGTGGGAAAACCCCCATGTCCTCGTGATCCAACCCCCTTCAAGAAAGGGCCATCAGGGCAGAAAGTCCAACCTGAGCGATCGTCTGATCCTTGCCCTGACTTCAGATGCACGAGATCTCGATTGAGGTCTGTAGATTGTGCCTGCCATATCCTCACCCAGAAACCTAGGCCTAGCTTGGGTTTTCAGACTCCGTCCTCAGACTACTGACCCACAAGCCCTCCAGTTTGGCAATCCAGAACTACAATGCCGCACTCTGGCTGCCCTATAGATGTAAAATATTGCCCTCAGGGCTACCCCGAAACCCCAAATGAGGATCAACCTGCACGCCATTCGGCTGTACCCCAAACATATAGGCTGACCTGGGCACTATTTCCCCTTCTGACCCAGCCTGAGCCTGGACCTCCTGGTCCCTCCCTGACAGCTGGCCGCACACTGAGCACATCGGACCCGCCATGGCCTTAGGTGGTCATCTCTTCCCAACTGCGGTTTTCAGGCTCCAGAACCTAGACCTTATCACCAACCACTGCCCAGGTCTGAAAATGATGCAGAAATCAGAACTCTTTCCCCATGGCAAGAAACCTTGTTCTTGGCATGTTGTCCAACGTTCAGTGTAGTTGAAACAAGCGTGGCCCATGAGGCCCAACCCATGCATGCGGGCCACATTGGTCACAAACACACATTGTGACCCTCAGCCTGAGCCCAGTCCTCAGGTAAGGCCTCTCAGGGCCTATATGAAGAGACAGCATATTGGGCTTGCCATGCCCCTAGGCCCCAATTTTTAACCATAGTTCGGGTTGTCCCTTCACACTTCCCCAGGGCTCTGCTTTGGAATTCCTCTTTTGGTGGGACACCTGAGGTAACAAACCTGAAAGGAGTCCTCCCATCCCACAGATTGACGAAAAACAATTGGGATCGGGCCAAATCCACAGAGAGGAAGATTCGTCCATGGCCCATGAGACCTCCCCAACATTCCACGGCCATCGCTGAAACAAAATCCAGAGACAAAATCCTGAGCAAGCGCCTCAGACTCGCTCATTCTTCATATCCTGAAGAGTTCTTCTCATGGTTTGTAGATCGGGCGTGCCATACCTACGTCCCCAAACTTAAGCTGAGTTTGTGTTTTCAGTCTTCTGTCCTCAAAGTCCTGGGCCACACTCCCTCCAGGCTGGGGCCCCTGGAGCCACACATTAGGACTGCCCCCACCCAATCCATGGGAATTCTGCCCATTCCATTGTCAAACATCGTACAAATTAGGAGAAACCTCCAAAGTCCCTGAGGCCATCCCAATAGTGTAGGTCGCCCGGGACAAAAAAGGGCGGTTGATACCGGCTGGGCATCTACCTCCACTCATTTACCTCCACTCATACCAAGAAGATTGAACCAGACAGGACCCGAGGCCATTATCGGATCCATTGCTTTGGTTTACAGGCATGTCTCCTCAAATGCCTGGATTCCAATACCAGCAGAGGGGATTTCCTGAGGCACCCATCAGAACAAATCTCGTCTCCACAAGGAAACTTGTGCATGGGAGCTAAGCCAAAGCTTAGGAGAATACTTCAGGGTCCCGGTGCCACCTCCCCATTCCAAGGCCCTCATGGACACAAACACACGTTAGGACCCATCCTCTGGAAAGTGCATTTCAACTCAGCCACCCCGGTTGCTCCCGCAGATCCATTAGGTCTAAACTGTCTTGTTGCTAGGCGACAATTGGAAGGCGAGGCGGACTTCCCAGGCATCCATCCTCGAAAGGTGCTCTGGAGTCATTCCATATGGGATGTCCTGGAGCTGTCCAACAGGTCTCAATTGTCCCGCAGAAGGAATCCTTGAAGGGGGCATCCCACATCTCCCAACGTGGAAAACCTCCATGGCCTCGAGATTCCGCTCCCTTCATGAAGGGGCCGTCATGCACAGAAACTCCAACCTGAGCCAAGGTGGGATCCTCGCCCTGACTTCAGATGCATGAGATATTGGTTCAGATCTGCAGGGGGTACCTGCCGTGCCCTCACCCTGAATCCAAAGTCTAGCTTGTGTTCTCAGACTTCCGTCCTCACTCTCCTGGCCCCGAAGCCCACAAGTTTGGCAATTCCGGACCGACAATGAAGCACTCTGCCTGCCCTCTGGAAAATATATATTGTCTAATGAGCAGCCCAGGCAGCTTAAATGAGGATAAACCTACACGGCACTCGAATGTACCCAAATTATATAGTCTAACCTGGGCACTAATGCACTGTCTGACACAACCTGAGCCCGGACCTGCTGACCAACACCCAGACAGCTGACCGCACGCTGAGCACATCAGACCCGCCATGGCCTTAGGTCATCATCTCTTCCCTACCTCAGTTTTCAGGCTTCAGAACCTAGACCTTATCTCCAATCACTGCCCACGGGTGACTGTGATGCAGAAATCAGAACTCTTCCTGACACATGGCAAGAAACCTTGTGGTTGGCATGTTGTCCAACGTTCAGTGTAGGAGAATCCAGCATTCACCCTGAGGCCCCGCCCATTGTTGCGTGCGAGGAGAGCATAAACACGCATTGTGACATCAACGTGAGTCCTGTCCTCTAGTAAGTCCTCTCAGTGGCTGGACCATTAGATGTCATAATGGGCTTGACATGTCCCTAGTCCCCAATTTTTAACCAGATTTCTGGTTGTCCAGTCGCCCCACCCCAGGGCTCTACTCTGGAATCCCTCATTTGGTGGGACATCTGAGGTTGAAAAACAAAATGAAACAAATCGACATCAACAAAAAAACGGTCTTCTTCCATACCCAGAATGACCCCAAACTCTTTGGACGGGACCGAACCCCCAGAGAGTAAGACTCGTCCATTTCCCATGAAGTCACCTGGCAATTTCACGACCATGAGTGACACGATATCCAGAGACGAAAACTTGAGCAAGAGCCTCACACTCGCCCTTTTTTCATATCCCGAATTGTTCTCCTCATGGTCTGTAGATCAGTCCTGCCATACCTATGACCCAAAACATAAGCCGAGTTTGTGTTTTCAGAAAACTGTCCAAACAGCTCTGGCCTACACACCCTACAGGCTCAGGGCCCTGGAGCCAAACCTGAGGACTGTACTTGCCCTCTCCAAGGGAATTGTATGTGCCCATTCCAATGGCCACAACCCTACTAGTAGTATAACCTCCAAAGTCCCTGAGGCCATCCCAATAGTTGTGGCTTCCCAGGACAAACAGGGGCAATCTGAGCCCATCTGAGCACCTACCTGCACTCAGACCCGTAGACTGATGTCCCCAGAGGTAAAAAGGAACGAACAGGCCCCTAGGCACTAATCGGATCCATTGCTTTGGTTTCCAGGCATCTCTCCTCAGAGGCCTGGATTTCAATACCAACATATGGCTGTTTCTTGACTCACCCATCAGAACAAATCTCATCTACACATGGGAAACATGCACGTTGGATCTGTGTCAAAGCCTCTGTTTAGAAGAACCCTTCAGGGCCCCAGGGCCACCGCTTCATTCCAAGGTCTCCATAGACACAAAAACCTATTAGGACACATCCACAGGAGAGTCCATTTCAACTCAGCCTCCTCGGTTGCCCCCCACATCCAGCAGTTCTAACTTGTCTTGTTGCTTGGAGACAATTGGAATGCGAGGTGGGCTACCCAGCCATCCATCCTTAGAACCCTGCTCGGAATCGTTGGCCTGGAGCCAACCAACAGGTCTCAATTGTCCTGCAGAAGAATCTTTGCAGTTTGGAGCTTCTCACAACTCCCATCGTGGGAAAACCCCCATGTCCTCGTGATCCAACCCCCTTCAAGAAAGGGCCATCAGTGCAGAAAGTCCAACCTGAGCGATCGTCTGATCCTTGCCCTGACTTCAGATGCACGAGATCTTGATTGAGGTCTGTAGATTGTGCCTGCCATATCCTCACCCAGAAACCTAGGCCTAGCTTGGGTTCTCAGACTCCGTCCTCAGACTACTGGCCCACAAGCCCTCAAGTTGGGCAATCCAGAACTACAATGCCGCACTCTGCCTGCCCTACAGTAGTAAAACATTGCCCTCATTGCTACCCCGAAACCCCAAATGAAAATCAACCTGCACGCCATTCGGCTGTACCCCAAACATATAGGCTGACCTGGGCACTATTTCCCCTTCTGACCCAGCCTGAGCCTGGACCTCCTGGTCCCACCCAGACAGCTGGCCGCACACTGAGCACATCGGACCCGCCATGGCCTTAGGTCGTCATCTCTTCCCAACTGAGGTTTTCAGGCTCCAGAACCTAGACCTTATCTCCAACCACTGCCCAGGGTTGAAAATGATGCAGAAATCAGAACTCTTTCCCCATGGCAAGAAACCTTGTGGTTGGCATGTTGTCCAACGTTCAGTGTAGTTGAAACAAGCGTGGCCCATGAGGCCCAGCCCATGCTTGCGGGCCACATTGCTCACAAACACACATTGTGACCCTCAGCCTGAGCCCAGTCCTCAGGTAAGGCCTCTCAGGGCCTATATGAAGAGACAGCATATTGGGCTTGCCATGCCCCTAGGCCGCAATTTTTAACCATAGTTCGGGTTGTCCCTTCACTCTTCCCCAGGGCTCTGCTTTGGAATTCCTCTTTTGGTGGGACACCTGAGGTAACAAACCTGAAAGGAGTCCTCCCATCCCACATATTGACGAAAAACAATTGGGATCTGGCCAAATCCACAGAGAGGAAGATTCGTCCATGGCCCATGAGACCTCCCCAACATTCCACGGCCATCGCTGAAACAAAATCCAGAGACAAAAGCCTGAGCAAGCGCCTCAGACTCGCTCATTCTTCATATCCTGAAGAGTTCTTCTCATGGTTTGTAGATCGGGCGTGCCATACCTACGTCCCCAAACTTAAGCTGAGTTTGTGTTTTCAGTCTTCTGTCCTCAAAGTCCTGGGCCACACTCCCTCCAGGCTGGGGCCCCTGGAGCCACACATTAGGACTGCCCCCACCCAATCCATGGGAATTCTGCCCATTCCATTGTCAAAAATCGTACAAATTAGGAGAAACCTCCAAAGTCCCTGAGGCCATCCCAATAGTGTAGGTCGCCCGGGACAAAAAAGGGCGGTTGATACCGGCTGAGCATCTACCTCCACTCATCTACCTCCACTCATACCAAGAAGATTGAACCAGACAGGACCCGAGGCCATTATCGGATCCATTGCTTTGGTTTACAGGCATGTCTCCTCAGACTCCTGGATTCCAATACCAGCAGAGGGGATTTCCTGAGGCACCCATCAGAACAAATCTCGTCTCCACAAGGAAACTTGGGCATGGGAGCTAAGCCAAAGCTTAGGAGAATACTTCAGGGTCCCGGTGCCACCTCCCCATTCCCAGGCCCTCATGGACACAAACACACGTTAGGACCCATTCTCTGGAAAGTGCATTTCAACTCAGTCACCCCGGTTGCTCCCGCAGATCCATTATATCTAAACTGTCTTGTTGCTAGGAGACAATTGGAAGGCGAGGCGGACTTCCCAGGCATCCATCCTCGAACAGTGATCTGGAGTCAGTCCTGGAGCTGTCCATCAGGTCTCAATTGTCCCGCAGAAGGAATCCTTGAAGGGGGCATCCCACATCTCCCAACGTGGAAAACCTCCATGGCCTCAAGATTCCGCTCCCTTCATGAAGGGGCCGTCATGCACAGAAACTCCAACCTGAGCCAACGTGGGATCCTCGCCCTGACTTCAGATGCATGAGATATTGGTTCAGATCTGGAGGGGGTACCTGCCGTGCCCTCACCCTGAATCCGAAGTCTAGCTTGTGTTCTCAGACTTCCGTCCTCACTCTCCTGGCCCCGATGCCCTCAAGTTTGGCAATTCCGGACCGACAATGAAGCACTCTGCCTGCCCTCTAGAAAAAATTGATTGACTAATGAGCAGCCCAGGCAGCTTAAATGAGGATAAACCTACACGGCACTCGAATGTACCCAAATTATATAGTCTAACCTGGGCACTAATGCACTGACACAACCTGAGCCCGGACCTGCTGACCAACACCCAGACAGCTGACCGCATGCTGAGCACATCAGACCCGCCATGGCCTTAGGTCATCATCTCTTCCCTACCTCAGTTTTCAGGCTTCAGAACCTAGACCTTATCTACAATCACTGCCCACGGGTGACTGTGATGCAGAAATCAGAACTCTTCCTGACCCATGGCAAGAAACCTTGTGGTTGGCATGTTGTCCAACGTTCAGTGTAGGAGAAACCAGCATTCACCCTGAGGCCCCGCCCATTCGTGAGTGCGACGAGATCATAAACACGCATTGTGACCTCAGCGTGAGTCCTGTCCTCTAGTAAGTCCTCTCAGTGGCTGGACCATTAGATGTCATAATGGGCTTGACATGTCCCTAGTCCCCAATTTTTAACCAGATTTCTGGTTGTCCAGTCGCCCCACCCCAGGGCTCTACTCTGGAATCCCTCATTTGGTGGGACATCTGAGGTTGAAAAACAAAATGAAACAAATCGACAACAACAAAGAAACGGTCTTCTTCCATCCCCAGAATGACCCCAAACTCTTTGGACGGGACAGAACCCCCAGAGAGTAAGACTCGTCCATTTCCCATGAAGTCACCCGGCAATTTCACGACCATGAGTGACACGATATCCAGAGACGAAAACTTGAGCAAGAGCCTCACACTCGCCCTTTTTTCATATCCCGAAGTGTTCTCCTCATGGTCTGTAGATCAGTCCTGCCATACCTATGACCCAAAACATAAGCCGAGTTTGTGTTTTCAGACAACTGTCCAAACAGCTCTGGCCTACACAACCTACAGG
Source organism: Mustela nivalis (assembly GCF_964662115.1). Taxonomy (NCBI): domain Eukaryota; kingdom Metazoa; phylum Chordata; class Mammalia; order Carnivora; family Mustelidae; genus Mustela; species Mustela nivalis. The sequence goes on from NW_028135171.1 coordinate 123,102, forward strand.
CTCAGGGCCCTGGAGCCAAACCTGAGGACTGTACTTGCCCTCTCCAAGGGAATTGTATGTGCCCATTCCAATGGCCACAACCCTACTAGTAGGATAACCTCCAAAGTCCCTGAGGCCATCCCAATAGTTGTGGCTTCCCAGGACAAACAGGGGCAATCTGAGCCCATCTGAGCACCTACCTGCACTCAGACCCGTAGACTGATGTCCCCAGAGGTAAAAAGGAACGAACAGGACCCTAGGCACTAATCGGATCCATTGCTTTGGTTTCCAGGCATCTCTCCTCAGAGGCCTGGATTTCAATACCAACATATGGCTGTTTCTTGACTCACCCATCAGAACAAATCTCATCTACACATGGGAAACATGCACGTTGGAGCTGTGTCAAAGCCTCTGTTTAGGAGAACCCTTCAGGACCCCAGGGCCACCGCTTCATTCCAAGGTCTCCATAGACACAAAAACATATTAGGACACATCCACAGGAGAGTCCATTTCAACTCAGCCTCCTCGGTTGCCCCCCACATCCAGCAGTTCTAACCTGTCTTGTTGCTTGGAGACAATTGGAATGCGAGGTGGGCTACCCAGCCATCCATCCTTAGAACCCTGCTCGGAGTCGTTGGCCTGGAGCCAACCAACAGGTCTCAATTGTCCTGCAGAAGAATCTTTGCAGTTTGGAGCTTCTCACAACTCCCATCGTGGGAAAACCCCCATGTCCTCGTGATCCAACCCCCTTCAAGAAAGGGCCATCAGGGCAGAAAGTCCAACCTGAGCGATCGTCTGATCCTTGCCCTGACTTCAGATGCACGAGATCTCGATTGAGGTCTGTAGATTGTGCCTGCCATATCCTCACCCAGAAACCTAGGCTTAGCTTGGGTTTTCAGACTCCGTCCTCAGACTACTGACCCACAAGCCCTCCAGTTTGGCAATCCAGAACTACAATGCCGCACTCTGCCTGCCATACAGAAGTAAAACATTGCCCTCATTGCTACCCCGAAACCCCAAATGAAAATCAACCTGCACGCCATTCGGCTGTACCCCAAACATATAGGCTGACCTGGGCACTATTTCCCCTTCTGACCCAGCCTGAGCCTGGACCTCCTGGTCCCACCCAGACAGCTGGCCGCACACTGAGCACATCGGACCCGCCATGGCCTTAGGTCGTCATCTCTTCCCAACTGCGGTTTTCAGGCTCCAGAACCTAGACCTTATCTCCAACCACTGCCCAGGGTTGAAAATGATGCAGAAATCAGAACTCTTTCCCCATGGCAAGAAACCTTGTGCTTGGCATGTTGTCCAACGTTCAGTGTAGTTGAAACAAGCGTGGCCCATGAGGCCCAGCCCATGCTTGCGGGCCACGTTGGTCACAAACACACATTGTGACCCTCAGCCTTAGCCCAGTCCTCAGGTAAGGCCTCTCAGGGCCTATATGAAGAGACAGCATATTGGGCTTGCCATGCCCCAAGGCCCCAATTTTTAACCATAGTTCGGGTTGTCCCTTCACTCTTCCCCAGGGCTCTGCTTTGGAATTCCTCTTTTGGTGGGACACCTGAGGTAACAAACCTGAAAGGAGTCCTCCCATCCCACAGATTGACGAAAAACAATTGGGATCGGGCCAAATCCACAGAGAGGAAGATTCGTCCATGGCCCATGAGACCTCCCCAACATTCCACGGCCATCGCTGAAACAAAAGTCAGAGACAAAATCCTGAGCAAGCTCCTCAGACTCGCTCATTCTTCATATCCTGAAGAGTTCTTCTCATGGTTTGTAGATCGGGCATGCCATACCTACGTCCCCAAACTTAAGCTGAGTTTGTGTTTTCAGTCTTCTGTCCTCAAAGTCCTGGGCCACACTCCCTCCAGGCTGGGGCCCCTGGAGCCACACATTAGGACTGCCCCCACCCAATCCATCGGAATTCTGCCCATTCCATTGTCAAAAATCGTACAAATTAGGAGAACCCTCCAAAGTCCCTGAGGCCATCCCAATAGTGTAGGTCGCCCGGGACCAAAAATGGATGGTTGATACCGGCTGAGCATCTACCTCCACTCATCTACCTCCACTCATACCAAGGAGATTGAACCAGACAGGACCCGAGGCCATTATCGGATCCATTGCTTTGGTTTACAGGCATGTCTCCTCAAAAGCCTGGATTCCAATACCAGCAGAGGGGATTTCCTGAGGCACCCATCAGAACAAATCTCGTCTCCACAAGGAAACTTGTGCATGGGAGCTAAGCCAAAGCTTAGGAGAATACTTCAGGGTCCCGGCGCCACCTCCCCATTCCAAAACCCTCATGGACACAAACACACGTTAGGACCCATCCTCTGGAAAGTGCATTTCAACTCAGCCACCCAGGTTGCTCCCGCAGATCCATTAGATCTAAACTGTCTTGTTGCTAGGAGACAATTGGAAGGCGAGGCAGACTTCCCAGGCATCCATCCTGGTACGGTGCTCTGGAGTCATACCATATGGGATGTCCTGGAGCTGTCCAACAGGTCTCAATTGTCCCGCAGAAGGAATCCTTGAAGGGGGCATCCCACATCTCCCAACGTGGAAAACCTCCATGGCCTCGAGATTCCGCTCCCTTCATGAAGGGGCCGTCATGCACAGAAACTCCAACCTGAGCCAACGTCGGATCCTCGCCCTGACTTCAGATGCATGAGATATTGGTTCAGATCTGCAGGAGGTACCTGCCGTGCCCTCACCCTGAATCCGAAGTCTAGCTTGTGTTCTCAGACTTCCGTCCTCACTCTCCTGGCCCCGATGCCCTCAAGTTTGGCAATTCCGGACCGACAATGAAGCACTCTGCCTGCCCTCTAGAAAAAATATATTGCCTAATGAGCAGCCCAGGCAGCTTAAATGAGGATAAACCTACACGGCACTCGAATGTACCCAAATTATATAGTCTAACCTGGGCACTAATGCACTGTCTGACACAACCTGAGCCCGGACCTGCTGACCAACACCCAGACAGATGACCGCACGCTGAGCACATCAGACCCACCATGGCCTTAGGTCATCATCTCTTCCCTACCTCAGTTTTCAGGCTTCAGAAACTAGACCTTATCTCCAATCACTGCCCACGGGTGACTGTGATGCAGAAATCAGAACTCTTCCTGACCCATGGCAAGAAACCTTGTGGTTGGCATGTTGTCCAACGTTCAGTGTAGGAAAAAGCAGCATTCACCCTGAGGCCCCGCCCATTCGTGAGTGCGACGAGATCATAAACACGCATTGTGACCTCAGCGTGAGTCCTGTCCTCTAGTAAGTCCTCTCAGTGGCTGGACCATTAGATGTCATAATGGGCTTGACATGTCCCTAGTCCCCAATTTTTAACCAGATTTCTGGTTGTCCAGTCGCCCCACCCCAGGGCTCTACTCTGGAATCCCTCATTTGGTGGGACATCTGAGGTTGAAAAACAAAATGAAACAAATCGACAACAACAAAGAAACGGTCTTCTTCCATCCCCAGAATGACCCATAACTCTTTGGACGGGACCGAACCCCCAGAGAGTAAGACTCGTCCATTTCCCATGAAGTCACCCGGCAATTTCACGACCATGAGTGACACGATATCCAGAGACAAAAACTTGAGCAAGAGCCTCACACTCGCCCTTTTTTCATATCCCGAAGTGTTCTCCTCATGGTCTGTAGATCAGTCCTGCCATACCTATGACCCAAAACATAAGCCGAGTTTGTGTTTTCAGACAACTGTCCAAACAGCTCTGGCCTACACACCCTACAGGCTCAGGGCCCTGGAGCCAAACCTGAGGACTGTACTTGCCCTCTCCAAGGGAATTGTATGTGCCCATTCCAATGGCCACAACCCTACTAGTAGGATAACCTCCAATGTCCCTGAGGCCATCCCAATAGTTGTGGCTTCCCAGGACAAACAAGGGCAATCTGAGCACATCTGAGCACCTACCTGCACTCAGACCCGTAGACTGATGTCCCCAGAGGTAAAAAGGAACGAACAGGCCCCTAGGCACTAATCGGATCCATTGCTTTGTTTTCCAGGCATCTCTCCTCAGAGGCCTGGATTTCAATACCAGCATATGGCTGTTTCTTGACTCACCCATCAGAACAAATCTCATCTACACATGGGAAACATGCACGTTGGAGCTGTGTCAAAGCCTCTGTTTAGGAGAACCCTTCAGGGGCCAGGGCCACCGCTTTATTCCAAGGTCTCCATAGACAGAAAAACATATTAGGACAAATCCACAGGAGAGTCCATTTCAACTCAGCCTCCTCGGTTGCCCCCCACATCCAGCAGATCTAACTTGTCTTGTTGCTTGGAGACAATTGGAATGCGAGGTGGGCTACCCAGCCATCCATCTTTAGAACCCTGCTTGGAATCGTTGGCCTGGAGCCAACCAACAGGTCTCAATTGTCCTGCAGAAGAATCTTTGCAGTTTGGAGCTTCTCACAACTCCCATCGTGGGAAAACCCCCATGTCCTCGTGATCCAACCCCCTTCAAGAAAGGGCCATCAGGGCAGAAAGTCCAACCTGAGCGATCGTCTGATCCTTGCCCTGACTTCAGATGCACGAGATCTCGATTGAGGTCTGTAGATTGTGCCTGCCATATCCTCACCCAGAAACCTAGGCCTAGCTTGTGTTTTCAGACTCCGTCCTCAGACTACTGCCCCACAAGCCCTCCAGTTTGGCAATCCAGAACTACAATGCCGCACTCTGCCTGCCATACAGAAGTAAAACATTGCCCTCATTGCTACCCCGAAACCCCAAATGAAAATCAACCTGCACGCCATTCGGCTGTACCCCAAACATATAGGCTGACCTGGGCACTATTTCCCCTTCTGACCCAGCCTGAGCCTGGACCTCCTGGTCCCACCCAGACAGCTGGCCGCACACTGAGCACATCGGACCCGCCATGGCCTTAGGTCGTCATCTCTTCCCAACTGAGGTTTTCAGGCTCCAGAACCTAGACCTTATCTCCAACCACTGCCCAGGGTTGAAAATGATGCAGAAATCAGAACTCTTTCCCCATGGCAAGAAACCTTGTGCTTGGCATGTTGTCCAACGTTCAGTGTAGTTGAAACAAGCGTGGCCCATGAGGCCCAGCCCATGCTTGCGGGCCACATTGGTCACAAACACACATTGTGACCCTCAGCCTGAGCCCAGTCCTCAGGTAAGGCCTCTCAGGGCCTATATGAAGAGACAGCATATTGGGCTTGCCATGCCCCAAGGCCCCAATTTTTAACCATAGTTCGGGTTGTCCCTTCACTCTTCCCCAGGGCTCTGCTTTGGAATTCCTCTTTTGGTGGGACACCTGAGGTAACAAACCTGAAAGGAGTCCTCCCATCCCACAGATTGACGAAAAACAATTGGGATCGGGCCAAATCCACAGAGAGGAAGATTCGTCCATGGCCCATGAGACCTCCCCAACATTCCACGGTCATCGCTGAAACAAAAGTCAGAGACAAAATCCTGAGCAAGCTCCTCAGACTCGCTCATTCTTCATATCCTGAAGAGTTCTTCTCATGGTTTGTAGATCGGGCGTGCCATACCTACGTCCCCAAACTTAAGCTGAGTTTGTGTTTTCAGTCTTCTGTCCTCAAAGTCCTGGGCCACACTCCCTCCAGGCTGGGGCCCCTGGAGCCACACATTAGGACTGCCCCCACCCAATCCATGGCAATTCTGCCCATTCCATTGTCAAAAATCGTACAAATTAGGAGAACCCTCCAAAGTCCCTGAGGCCATCCCAATAGTGTAGGTCGCCTGGGACAAAAAATGGGTGGTTGATACCGGCTGAGCATCTACCTCCACTCATCTACCTCCATTCATACCAAGGAGATTGAACCAGACAGGACCCGAGGCCATTATCGAATCCATTGCTTTGGTTTACAGGCATGTCTCCTCAAAAGCCTGGATTCCAATACCAGCAGAGGGGATTTCCTGAGGCACTCATCAGAACAAATCTCGTCTCCACAAGGAAACTTGTGCATGGTAGCTAAGCCAAAGCTTAGGAGAATACTTCAGGGTCCCGGTGCCACCTCCCCATTCCAAGGTCCTCATGGACACAAATACACGTTAGGACCCATCCTCTGGAAAGTGCATTTCAACTCAGCCACCCCTGTTGCTCCCGCAGATCCATTAGATCTAAACTGTCTTGTTGCTAGTAGACAATTGGAAGGCGAGGCGGACTTCCCTGGCATTCATCCTGGAACGGTGCTCTGGAGTCATTCCATATGGGATGACATGGAGCTGTACAACAGGTCTCAATTGTCACACAGAAGGAATTTTTGAAGGGAACATCCCACATCTCCCAACGTGGAAAACCTCCATGGCCTCGAGATTCCGCTCCCTTCATGAAGGGGCCGTCATGCACAGAAACTCCAACCTGAGCCAACGTCGGATCCTCGCCCTGACTTCAGATGCATGAGATATTGGTTCAGATCTGCAGGAGGTACCTGCCGTGCCCTCACCCTGAATCCGAAGTCTAGCTTGTGTTCTCAGACTTCCGTCCTCACTCTCCTGGCCCCGATGCCCTCAAGTTTGGCAATTCCGGACCGACAATGAAGCACTCTGCCTGCCCTCTAGAAAAAATATATTGCCTAATGAGCAGCCCAGGCAGCTTAAATGAGGATAAACCTACACGGCACTCGAATGTACCCAAATTATATAGTCTAACCTGGGCACTAATGCACTGTCTGACACAACCTGAGCCCGGACCTGCTGACCAACACCCAGACAGCTGACCGCACGCTGAGCACATCAGACCCGCCATGGCCTTACGTCATCATCTCTTCCCTACCTCAGTTTTCAGGCTTCAGAACCTAGACCTTATCTCCAATCACTGCCCACGGGTGACTGTGATGCAGAAATCAGAACTCTTCCTGACCCATGGCAAGAAACCTTGTGGTTCGCATGTTGTCCAACGTTCAGTGTAGGAGAAACCAGCATTCAACCTGAGGCCCCGCCCATTCTTGAGTGCGACGAGAGCATAAACACGCATTGTGACCTCAGCGTGAGTCCTGTCCTCTAGTAAGTCCTCTCAGTGGCTGGACCATTAGATGTCATAATGGGTTGACATGTCCCTAGTCCCCAATTTTTAACCAGATTTCTGGTTGTCCAGTCGCCCCACCCCAGGGCTCTACTCTGGAATCCCTCATTTGGTGGGACATCTGAGGTTGAAAAACAAAATGAAACAAATCGACAACAACAAAAAAACGGTCTTCTTCCATCCCCAGAATGACCCCAAACTCTTTGGACGGGACCGAACCCCCAGAGAGTATGACTCGTCCATTTCCCATGAAGTCACCCGGCAATTTCACGACCATGAGTGACACGATATCCAGAGACAAAAACTTGAGCAAGAGCCTCACACTCGCCCTTTTTTCATATCCCGAAGTGTTCTCCTCATGGTCTGTAGATCAGTCCTGCCATACCTATGACCCAAAACATAAGCCGAGTTTGTGTTTTCAGACAACTGTCCAAACAGCTCTGGCCTACACACCCTACAGGCTCAGGGCCCTGGAGCCAAACCTGAGGACTGTACTTGCCCTCTCCAAGGGAATTGTATGTGCCCATTCCAATGGCCACAACCCTACTAGTAGGATAACCTCCAAAGTCCCTGAGGCCATCCCAATAGTTGTGGCTTCCCAGGACAAACAAGGGCAATCTGAGCCCATCTGAGCACCTACATGCACTCAGACCCGTAGACTGATGTCCCCAGAGGTAAAAAGGAACGAACAGGCCCCTAGGCACTAATCGGATCCATTGCTTTGTTTTCCAGGCATCTCTCCTCAGAGGCCTGGATTTCAATACCAGCATATGGCTGTTTCTTGACTCACCCATCAGAACAAATCTCATCTACACATGGGAAACATGCACGTTGGAGCTGTGTCAAAGCCTCTGTTTAGGAGAACCCTTCAGGGCCCCAGGGCCACCGCTTCATTCCAAGGTCTCCATAGACACAAAAACATATTAGGACACATCCCCAGGAGAGTCCATTTCAACTCAGCCTCCTCGGTTGCCCCCCACATCCAGCAGATCTAACCTGTCTTGTTGCTTGGAGACAATTGGAATGCGAGGTGGGCTACCCAGCCATCCATCCTTCGAACCCTGCTCGGAATCGTTGGCCTGGAGCCAACCAACAGGTCTCAATTGTCCTGCAGAAGAATCTTTGCAGTTTGGAGCTTCTCACAACTCCCATCGTGGGAAAACCCCCATGTCCTCGTGATCCAACCCCCTTCAAGAAAGGGCCATCAGGGCAGAAAGTCCAACCTGAGCGATCGTCTGATCCTTGCCCTGACTTCAGATGCACGAGATCTCGATTGAGGTCTGTAGATTGTGCCTGCCATATCCTCACCCAGAAACCTAGGCCTAGCTTGGGTTTTCAGACTCCGTCCTCAGACTACTGGCCCACAAGCCCTCCAGTTTGGCAATCCAGAACTACAATGCCGCACTCTGCCTGCCATACAGAAGTAAAACATTGCCCTCATTGCTACCCCGAAACCCCAAATGAAAATCAACCTGCACGCCATTCGGCTGTACCCCAAACATATAGGCTCACCTGGGCACTATTTCCCCTTCTGACCCAGCCTGAGCCTGGACCTCCTGGTCCCACCCAGACAGCTGGCCGCACACTGAGCACATCGGACCCGCCATGGCCTTAGGTCGTCATCTCTTCCCAACTCCGGTTTTCAGGCTCCAGAACCTAGACCTTATCTCCAACCACTGCCCAGGGTTGAAAATGATGCAGAAATCAGAACTCTTTCCCCATGGCAAGAAACCTTGTGGTTGGCATGTTGTCCAACGTTCAGTGTAGTTGAAACAAGCGTGGCCCATGAGGCCCAGCCCATGCTTGCGGGCCACATTGGTCACAAACACACATTGTGACCCTCAGCCTGAGCCCAGTCCTCAGGTAAGGCCTCTCAGGGCCTATATGAAGAGACAGCATATTGGGCTTGCCATGCCCCAAGGCCCCAATTTTTAACCATAGTTCGGGTTGTCCCTTCACTCTTCCCCAGGGCTCTGCTTTGGAATTCCTCTTTTGGTGGGACACCTGAGGTAACAAACCTGAAAGGAGTCCTCCCATCCCACAGATTGACGAAAAACAATTGGGATCGGGCCAAATCCACAGAGAGGAAGATTCGTCCATGGCCCATGAGACCTCCCCAACATTCCACGGCCATCGCTGAAACAAAAGTCAGAGACAAAATCCTGAGCAAGCTCCTCAGACTCGCTCATTCTTCATATCCTGAAGAGTTCTTCTCATGGTTTGTAGATCGGGCGTGCCATACCTACGTCCCCAAACTTAAGCTGAGTTTGTGTTTTCAGTCTTCTGTCCTCAAAGTCCTGGGCCACACTCCCTCCAGGCTGGGGCCCCTGGAGCCACACATTAGGACAGCCCCCACCCAATCCATGGCAATTCTGCCCATTCCATTTTCAAAAATCGTACAAATTAGGAGAACCCACCAAAGTCCCTGAGGCCATCCCAATAGTGTAGGTCGCCCGGGACCAAAAATGGGTGGTTGATACCGGCTGAGCATCTACCTCCACTCATCTACCTCCACTCATACCAAGGAGATTGAACCAGACAGGACCCGAGGCCATTATCGGATCCATTGCTTTGGTTTACAGGCATGTCTCCTCAAAAGCCTGGATTCCAATCCCAGCAGAGGGGATTTCCTGAGGCACCCATCAGAACAAATCTCGTCTCCACAAGGAAACTCGTGCATGGGAGCTAAGCCAAAGCTTAGGAGAATACTTCAGGGTCCCGGCGCCACCTCCCCATTCCAAGGCCCTCATGGACACAAACACACGTTAGGACCCATCCTCTGGAAAGTGCATTTCAACTCAGCCACCCCTGTTGCTCCCGCAGATCCATTAGATCTAAACTGTCTTGTTGCTAGGAGACAATTGGAAGGCGAGGCGGACTTCCCAGGCATCCATCCTGGAACGGTGCTCTGGAGTCATACCATTGGGATGTCCTGGAGCTGTCCAACAGGTCTCAATTGTCCCGCAGAAGGAATCCTTGAAGGGGGCATCCCACATCTCCCAACGTGGAAAACCTCCATGGCCTCGAGATTCCGCTCCCTTCATGAAGGGGCCGTCATGCACAGAAACTCCAACCTGAGCCAAAGTCGGATCCTCGCCCTGACTTCAGATGCATGAGATATTGGTTCAGATCTGCAGGAGGTACCTGCCGTGCCCTCACGCTGAATCCGAAGTCTAGCTTGTGTTCTCAGACATCCGTCCTCACTCTCCTGGCCCCGAAGCCCTCAAGTTTGGCAATTCCGGACCGACAATGAAGCACTCTGCCTGCCCTCTAGAAAAAATATATTGCCTAATGAGCAGCCCAGGCAGCTTAAATGAGGATAAACCTACACGGCACTCGAATGTACCCAAATTATATAGTCTAACCTGGGCACTAATGCACTGTCTGACACAACCTGAGCCCGGACCTGCTGACCAACACCCAGACAGCTGACCGCACGCTGAGCACATCAGACCCACCATGGCCTTAGGTCATCATCTCTTCCCTACCTCAGTTTTCAGGCTTCAGAACCTAGACGTTATCTCCAATCACTGCCCAAGGGTGACTGTGATGCAGAAATCAGAACTCTTCCTGACCCATGGCAAGAAACCTTGTGGTTCGCATGTTGTCCAACGTTCAGTGTAGGAAAAAGCAGCATTCACCCTGAGGCCCCGCCCATTCTTGAGTGCGACGAGAGCATAAACACGCCTTGTGACCTCAGCGTGAGTCCTGTCCTCTAGTAAGTCCTCTCAGTGGCTGGACCATTAGATGTCATAATGGGCTTGACATGTCCCTAGTCCCCAATTTTTAACCAGATTTCTGGTTGTCCAGTCGCCCCACCCCAGGGCTCTACTCTGGAATCCCTCATTTGGAGGGACATCTAGGTTGAAAAACAAAATGAAACA